>NC_044980.1:77631009-77931009 GCF_008728515.1 Papio anubis
AAATAAAGTCTAAATAGAAGAAAATATATATTTGACCTGATTCTTTAATGATAATTAGAATTTTTTTCCAGTAGATTAAAAGGTCTAATAGCTGTCAAAGTAGAGGCACAGACACAGAGATATATGTACATACATATACAAAGAAAGACAATAGTGCTGGACCATAAACATAACTGATAGTTTCTGAGAATCTACTGGAGTTTTGTTGATAACCAATAAAAGGCATGTATGTGTGTATAGGTGCATGTGCCCAGGAGAGTCAAGATATGATAGGAATGTAGATTAAATTTAAACTATGAAAAGCCTTACATAAATTTATAAGAATTTGACAGTAGACTCTCTTATTTGTTGAAGGATTTAAGTTACGGAGAAATCAGAAAACTACAGGATTAGAATGTTGTTGTGGGAGGAAGAGATTTTAATTCTGTCAGGAAAGTGGAAAAACGACTAGAGTTCTCAGAAACAGGAAGCAGGTAGAACACTTACAGTAGTAATCTCCAAACATCTCTGATCATAGGATTCAGTCAAGGCATCTGTTTAAGAACTGTCTTCTGAAGGCCCTACGTTTAAATTATGATTCACTGTTTGGGAAGTGGAGCTGTAGGATGTAGAGTTTAACATCATTTTTTCTTTTTTATGGTCATGAAAATTTAGAAAACATTGACTTGGGAGATATTTTCCATAGCTAGTTTAGAAAGTGAACAAAGTAACCTAAGGTAGTGAATGTGGGCATGGAGAAGGAGGATACTGTCAAATGTGGGCTCTGAGATATAATTAAAGAATTGACATTTGATTTGGCAGAATTGATTAGATTTTGGTAATGGGAAAAATGAAGGTAGGAGTTGCAAATCCTCCCAAAATTTTCAGTTCCTCCTGTGTTCTTGGCAGACTCTGTGATCTCATTTCTTCCTAATCTCCCCAAATACTTTACTCTGGCCCACTGTTTCTCAAACATACTACCATTTCAATGTCTCTGTATTTCTTGTTTCCTGGAATTCTCACATCTAAGTCATCCATGTGGCCTACTCTTCAATATCGCTCAGGTCTCTGCTTCATCTGAGACCTTCATGACTATTTCATATAAAGTAGCACATCTATGCCTCTCTCTCCATGCTCTGTGTTAATTTTCTTCATATAATTTAACTTTTTTTTTCTTTTAGTCCTTTTTTAAACTATAGAATTCAAGCTCTATGAGTTCTGGGGACTTGGAACAGCCTGGGACAAGGTTAATGCTCAATAATTTGGTTAATGGATAAAGGATTCTAAGACAAACATATAAAAGTAAAGATTGATATAGCCTTTAAGACTCAAGAAAATAAACCTCAAATGTTGGCCTTTCAGGCACCTTTAAAGGTTGTAAGAGAGATCATTTGGAATGTTGAGCCCTTTTCTACTTTTGATAGAAATAACACATATAGATAGTCATCTATAAAAACATCTCACTCAAATACGTTACATATTCTATTTGAGAAAGAAATAACCTGTAAATATCAATGATATTTTAAAAAATCTAGCCTACTCATAAGAGCAAGCTTCAATTTTCATGCTTATTTCTAATGTAAACACTGTAACATAAAATGGCCCATCTGAATTGCCAAAAGAATTAAAATTTCAGTTCCATTCTGGATCTCCCTTAACTTGAGTACATTCTTTTTTTCAAGTAATGCTCTTAAATTAAAATTACTACTAGGAATTTTCTGTAAAATACAAATATTTGATATCACTTTTTAAAGAACCCTGAGACTTTATTCGGTTTTGTCAGTATATTCACTTTGTGTAAAACCATAGACTTCAACAGTGCAGATACCAAACCGTGTTTTGAATAAAACATACAATGTGGTGATTTATTCTGAGGGGCAATGAGCCAGCATTCTGCAATTTCATATTAGATTGTAGGCTGCAACAATAAACCTTTTTCAAGAAATGAAATAAATAGGACTGATGGAAAATTTTTAGAAATTAAATCGCCCACAACAAATAGGGACAATACACAAGAAGTCTTTGCTATGTATTTGGATATATATCATTCATAAATGCAGCTGCTTTCTAAGAAGCCAGCAGAATCTGAATGCTTTTGGGAGCCTAGATACTCTACATGGATATGTTTTTAAATAAAGCATCTATGAATTTAACATAGTTTTATGCAGTACATTTGAACATATGTAGAAAATCTAACTTTTAGAAACACTTCAAGGATGAAAATTGATATTTTATAAATTTGTCCCTCAAAGTCAATTTCAGTTTTTATAACATGAAACTTTCTTCCTTAAAAGACAATAGCTGTAAGACTGTAAATTTGAGTAATGTTGAAAAAAGAGAAAGAGTATGTCGGGGCAAATCCTCAGCCATAAAAAAAATAAAAATAAAAATAAGTTTTAGGAACTAAATTTCATATTTAGAAAATGTTTGCTTTTTAATTAATTTATTTATTTTAATGTGATATTTATTTATTTTTTTTAATTACACTTTAAGTTCTAGGGTACATGTGCACAACGTGCAGGTTTGTTACATATGTATACATGTGCCTTGTTGATGTGCCGCACCCATTAACGTGTCATTTACATTAGGTATTTCTCCAAATGCTATCCCTCTCCCTTCCCCCCACCCATGACAGGCTCCAGTGTGTGATGTTCCCCACCCTGTGTCCAAGTAATCTCATTGTTCAATTCCCAGCTAAGAGTGAGAACATGTGGTGTTTGGTTTTCTGTCCTTGCGATAGTTTGCTCAGAATGATGATTTCCAGCTTCATTCATGTCCCTACAAAGGACATGAACTCGTTATTTTTTATGGCTACATAGTATTCCATGGTGTATATGTGCCACACATTCTTAATCCAGTCTGTTATTGATGGATATTTGGGTTGGTTCCAAGTCTTTGCTATTGTGAACAGTGCCACAATAAACATACGTGTACATGTGTCTTTATAGTGATTTATAATAATTTATAATCCTTTGGGTATATACCCAGTTAATGGGATCTCTGGGTCAAATGGTATTTCTAGTTCTAGGTCCTAAAGGAATTGCCACACTGTTTTCCACAATGATTGAACTAGCTTACACTCCCATCAACAGTGCAAAAGTGTTCCTATTTCTCCACATCCTCTCCAGCACCTGTTGTATCCTGACATTTTAATGATTGTCTTTGTAACTGGTGTAAGATGGTATTTCATTGTGGTTTTGATTTGCATTTCTCTGATGGTCAATGATGATGAGCATTTTTTCATGGTCTATTGGCTGCATAAATGTCTTATTTTGAGAAGTGTCCGTTCATATCCTTTGCCCACTTTTTGATGGGGTTGTTTGATTTTTTTTTCCTGTAAATTTAAGTACTTTGTAGATTCTGGATATTAGCCCTTCATTAGATGGGTAGATTGCAAAAATTTTCTCCCATTCTGTAGGTTTCCTGTTCACTCTGAAGGTAGCTTCTTTTCCTATGCAGAAGCTCTTTAGTATAATTAGGTTGCATTTTTCTATTTTGGCTTTTGTTGCCCTTGCTTTTGGTGTTTGAGTCATGAAGTCCTTGCCCATGCCTATGTCCTGAATGATATTGCCTAGGTTTTCTTCTAGGGTTTTTGAGGTTTTGGGTCTGACATTTAAGTCTTTAATCCACCTCGAATTAATTTTTGTATAAGGTGTAAGGAAGGGAACCAGTTTCAGCTTTGTACATAAGACTAGCCACTTTTCCCAGCACCATGTATTAAACTGGGAATCCTTTCCTCATTTCTTGTTTTCATCAGGTTTGTCAAAGATCTGATGGTTGTAGATGTGTGGTATCATTTCTGAGGGCTCTGTTCTGTTCCATTGGTCATCTCTGTTTTGGTACCAGTACCATGATGTTTTGGTCACTGTAGCCTTGTAGTACAGTTTGAAGTCTAGTAGTGTGATGCCTCCAGCTTTGTTCTTTTGGTTTAGGATTGTCTTGGAAATGTGGGCTCTTTTATGGTTCCGCATGAACTTTAAAGTAGTTTTATTTCCAATTCTGTGAAGAAAGTCATTGGTAGTTTGATGGGGATGGCATTGAATCTATAAATTACCATGGGCACTATGGCCATTTTCATGATATTGGTTCCTCCTATCCATGAGCATGGAATGCTCTTCCATTTGTGTCCTCTTTTATTTCATTGAGCAGTGGTTTGTTGTTCTCCTTGAAGAGGTCCTTTACATCCCTTGTAAGTTGGATTCCTTGGTATTTTATTCTCTTTGTAGCAATTGTGAATGGGAGTTCACTCATGATTTGGCTCTGTGATGTCTGTTATTGGTGTATAGGAATGCTTGCGATTTTTGCACATTGATTTTGTATCCTGAGACTTTGCTGAAGTTTCTTATCTGTTTAAGGAGATTTTGGGCTGAGATGATGGGGTTTTCAAATATACAATCATGTCATCTGCAAACAGGGACAATTTGACTTCCTCTTTTCCTAATTGAATACCCTTTATTTCTTTCTTCTGCCTGATTGCCCTGACCAGAACTTCCAAAACTATGTTGAATAGGAGTGGTGAGAGAAGGCATGCCTGTCTTGTGCCAGTTTTCAAAGGTAATGCTTCCAGTTTTTGCCCATGCAGTATGATATTGGCTGTGCATTTGTCATAAATAGCTCTTACTATTTTAAGATATGTCCTATCAATACCTAGTTTATTGAGAGTTTTTAGCATGAAGGGCTATTGAATTTTGTCAAAGGCCTTTTTGGCATCTATTGAGATAACCATGTGGTTTTTGTCTTTGGTTCTGTTTATATGATAGATTATGTTTAATGATTTGCATAGTTGAACCAACCTTGCATCCCAGGGATGAAGCCAACTTGATTGTGGTGGATAAGCTTTTTGATGTGCTGCTGGATTCGGTTTGCCAGGATTTTATTGAGGATTTTTTGTATTGATATTCATCAGGGATATTGGTCTAAAATTCTCTTTTTTTGTTGTGTCTCTACCAGGCTTTGGTATCAGGATGATGCTGGCCTCATAAAATGAGTTAGGAAGGATTCCATCTTTTTCTATTGATTGGAATAGTTTCAGAAGGAATGGTACCAGCTCCTCTTTGTACCTCTGGTAGAATTCGGCTGTGACTCCATCTGGTCCTGGACTTTTTTTGGTTGCTAGACTACTAATTATTGCCTCAATTTCAGAGCTTGTTATTCATCTATTCAGGGATTCAACTTCTTCCTGGTTTAGTCTTGGAAGGTTGTATGTGTCCAGGAATTTATCCATTTCTTCTAGATGTTCTAGTTTATTTGCGTGGAGGTGTTTATAGTATTCTCTGATGGTAGTTTCTATTTCTGTCGGATAGGTGGTGATATCTCTTTTATCATTTTTATTGCATCTATTTGATTCTTCTCTCTTTTATTCTTTATTAATCTTGCTAGCAGTCTATCAATTTTGTTGGTCTTTTCAAAAAACCAGCTCCTGGATTCATTGATGTTTTGAAGGGTTTCTTGTGTCTCCATCTCCTTCAGCTCTGCTCTGATCTTAATTATTTCTTGCCTTCTGCTAGCTTTTGAATGTGTTTGCTCTTGCTTCTCTCGTTCTTTCAATTGTGATGTTAGGGTGTCAATTTTAGATCTTTCCTGCTTTCTCTTGTGGGCATTTAGTGCTATAAATTTCCCTCTACACACTGCTTTAAATGTGTCCCAGAGATTCTGGTATGTTGTGTCTTTGTTCTTGTTGGTTTCAAAGAACATCTTTATTTTGCCTTCATTTTGTTATTTACCCAGCAGTCATTCAGGAGCAGGTTGTTCAATTTCCATGTAGTTGTGAGGTTTTGAGTGAGTTTCATAATCCTGAGTTCTAATTTGACTGCACTGTGGTCTGAAAGAGAGTTGGTTATGATTTCTGTTCTTTTACATTTGCTGAGGATTGCTTTTCTTCCAACTATGTGGTCAATTAGGGAATAAGTGTGATGTTTCCCTGAGAAAAATGTAAATTCTGTTGATTTGGGTTGGAGAGTTCTGTAGATGTCTATTAGGTGCAGAGTTGAGTTCAATTCCTGGATATCCTTGTTAACTTTCTCTCATTGATCTGTCTAATGTTGACAGTGGGATATTAAAGTCTCCCACTATTATTGTGTGGGAGTCTAAGTCTCTTTGTAGGTCTCTAAGGACTTGCTTTATGAATCTGTGTGCTCCTGTATTGGGTGCATGTATATTTAGGATAGTTAGATCTTCTTGTTGAATTGATCCCTTTACCATTGGCCTTCTTTGTCTCTTTTTATCTTTGTTGGTTTAGGGTGCAACTAGGATTGCAACCTGTGCTTTTTTTTTTTTTATTTGTTTTCCATTTGCTTGGCAGATCTTCCTCCATCCCTTTATTTTGAGCCTATGTGTGTCTCTGCACATGAGGTGGGTCTCCTGAATACAGCACACTGATGGGTCTTGACTCTTTTTCCAATTTGCCAGTCTGTGTCTTTTAATTGGGACATTTAGCCCATTTACGTTTAAGGTTAATATTGTTAGGTGTGAATTTGATCCATTCATTATGATGTTAGCTGGTTATTTTGCTCATTAGTTGATGCAGTTTGTTCCTAGTGTCAATGGTCTTTACAATTTGGCATGTTTTTGCAGTGGTTGTACCAGTCGTTCCTTTCCATGTTTAGTGCTTCCTTCAGGACCTCTTGTAAGGTAGGCCTGGTGGTGACAAAAATCTCTCAGCATTTGCTTGTCTGTAAAGGATTTTATTTCTCCTCACTCATAAAGCTTGGTTTGGCTGGATATGAAATTATGGGTTGAAAATTCTTTTCTTTAAGAATGTTGAATATTGGTCCCCACTCTCTTCTGGCTTGTAGAGTTTCTGTTGAGAGATCTGCTGTTAGTCTGATGGGCTTCCCTTTGTGGGTAACCTGACCTTTCTCTCTGGCTGTCCTTAACATTTTTTCCTTTCATTTCAACCTTGGTGAATCTGACAATTATGTGTCTTGGGGTTGCTCTTCTGGAGGAGTATCTTTGTGGCGTTCTCTACATTTCCTGAATTTGAGTGTTGGCCTGCCTTGCTAGGTTGGGGAAGTTCTCCTGGGTAATATTCTCCCCGTCACTTTCAGGTACACCAATCAAATGTAGATTTGGTCTTTTCACATAGTCCCATATTTCTTGGAGGCTTTATTCGTTTCTCTTTACTCTTTTTTCCTCTAAACTTCTCTTCTCACTTCATTTCATTCATCTCATCTTCAGTCACTGATACCTTTTCTTCCATTTGATCGAATCAACTACTGAAGCATCTGCAAGCATCATGTAGTTCTTGAGCCATGGTTTTCAGCTCCATCAGGTCATTTAAGGTCTTCTCTATGCTGTTTATTCTAGTTATACATTATTCTAATCTTTTTTCAAGGTTTTCAGCTTCTTTGCGATGAGTTCAAACGTCCTCCTTTAGCTCGGAGTAGTTTGTTATTACCAATCTTCTGAAGCCTACTTCTGTCAACTCATCAAAGTTATTCTCTGTTCAGCTTTGTTCTGTGTTGCTGGCAAGGAGCTGCAATCCTTTGGAGGAGAAGAGGCACTCTGGTTTTTAGAATTTTCAGCTTTTCTGTTCTGGTTTCTCCCCATCTTTGTGGTTTTCATCTACCTTTGGTCTTTGATGATGGTGACCTACAGATGGGGTTTTGGTGTGGATGTCTTTTTTGTTGATGTTGACGCTATTCCTTTCTGTTTGTTAGTTTTCCTTCTAACAGTCAGGACCCTCAGCTGCAGGTCTGTTGGAGTTTGCTGCAGGTCCACTCCAGACCCTGTTTTCCTAGGTATCACCAACAGAGGCTTCAGAACAGTAAATATTGCAGAACAGCAAATGTTGCTGCCTTTTCCTTCCTCTGGAAGGTTTGTCTCAGAGGGGTACCCAGCTGTAGGAGGTATCAGTTGGCCCCTACTGGGATGTGTCTCCCAGTTAGGCTACTCAGAGGTCAGTGACCCACTTGAGGAGGCAGTTTATCCGTTCTCAGATAATGTCAAACTCCAAGCTGGGAGAACCACTGCTCTCCTCCAAGCTTTCAGACAGGGACATTTAAGTCTGCAGAAGTTTCTGCTGCCTTTTGTTCAGCTATGCCGTGACCCCAGAGGTGGAGTCTACAGAGGCAGGAAGGCCTCGTTGAGCTGTGGTGGGCTCCACTCAGTTTGAGCTTCCTGACTGCTTTGTTTGAGCCTCAGCAGTGGTGAACGCCCCGCCCCCAGCCTAGCTGCCACCTTGCAATTCCATCTCAGACTGCTGTGCTAGCAGTGAGAAAGGCTCTGTGGGCATGGGACCTGCTGAGTCAGGTATGGGATATAATCTCCTGGTGTGCTGTTTGCTAAGACCGATGGAAAAGTGCAGTGTTAAGGCAAGAGTGTTCCGATTTTCCAGGTAAGTCTCTCATGGTTTCCCTTGGCTAGGAAAGTGAATTCCCCGACCCCTCACGCTTCCCAAGTGAGGCAATGCCCTGCTCTGCTTCAGCTCACACTCTGTGGGCTGCACCCACTGTCCAACCGGTCCTAGTGAGATGAACCCGGTACCTCAGTTGGAAATGCAGAAATCACTTGTCTTCTGCATCACTCACACTGGGAGCTGTAGACTGGAGCTGTTCCTATTTGGCCAGCTTGGAACAATGTATATTTGCTTTTTATTTAACTAGAATCAGATGAGAAGATCTTTCTTTTAAAAAAAATTAGTTTGTATATTTTCATTGAAGGAAAGTTTGGAACAAAACAATTTAGAAGCAAATATAGTAACACATACTTTTCATTAGCCTAAGATGTGATTAATGTAGTCATGCAACAAAAATATGAAATATTAGCAAAAAAGGATATAAAATAATCTATTAATGAATCCTCAATCATTCGTTCACTCATTTATTAAATATTCAGTATACAATATGCAACTAAATGATCTTATAGTTTTCACAGTCCTGCAAATACTATTTCTACTTTCTTACAAGGAGACGTACAAGTAAAAGTTACATATATTTGTACACTTCTTCATGAAAATATTTCCTCTTCCAACCATGATGAGGTAATTAGACTTGTCCTCCCGCTATAAACAATTACAAAACTAGAAAAATATATAGTAGGTAAACAATTTCAGGCATTGAACAATAGGAAGTAGAGAACCGAAACTGATGAGTGAGGAGAACCCATGTATGAGCCTTCTGTTCATTCTAGATCTCCATCTGGTTATAGTTTCCTGATTGTGGCATAGGGAGGTAGAACCTAAGCAGAATCCCACTGAGCTGTGGAGGCAGAGATCGGGGTTTGGGCGGTGAAGTAGTTAATACTTGTGGGTGGAGTATGGGAGAGAAGGGAACCAGGCAGAGAAGGAGCACAAAAGTTTCTGAGGTGATTCCCCACAGATTTAGGGCTGAACTGTAATAAGCTCAGGATTAAACACTAAGGGCTAGCAAAGTGTAGTTGTTACAACATTGAGACCAAATGGAAATCTTTGAAGTTGTACAGCACTCTGAAACTTTGGAGTTCTCCTCCAACCAAGGTAGAGAAACTTTGTCATTTAGCTGTAACACCAAAAAACGTTGCACCATAGAAATGGTGACCATCCCCTAGAATAAGGATTACTCTAGAGTTTCCATTGCAAAGTTTAGAACCAGTATTTGACAGAAACACATGAAGCCTTCAGTAAAGTGCCTGTTTTCTAGAAAAAAACTCAAAACTTATTAAAAGTTGACTTTTTGTAACATATAATATGCACTATATAGCATATAACAAAATAAGACATGCAAAAAGGTAAGATAATGTGCTGTATGTAGAGAAAAATGTAATTACTAGAAACAGACCACAACGCCAAGACCTCCCAGATGTTGGAAGTAGCAGAAAAGGCTTTAATAATTATCAAAAATGTATTTAGTTACTTAAAATGTCAATCTAGAATCCTACAGACAATATAACTATCCTTCAAAAATGACAGTGAAATACATTTTTATATAAACAAAAATTGAGAGAATATGTTCCCAGCAGACCAACAATACAAGAAACGCTGAAAGAAGCTTGTTAGGCAAACTAAAAAGGGTGGTAGGTGGAAAATGAGAGCTATAACAAGAGACGGAGTGTGAGAAGTGGTATGTGGTTAAATATAAAAGACTAACTATTTTTCTTAATTTCTTAAAAGACAGATGACTAAAGTACATATTATAATTGTTAGGTGAGTTTTATACGTAGAAGTAAAATGTAAAACACCAATATCCAAAAAGTCAGAGGATCATAAATGGATGTGTATCATTGTATGAGTCTTAGGACTCTGAAGGGTGGAGAAGTATGAACTGCTAAACTATTAATTTTAGGTAGACTGTAATAATTTAAAAATGTCTACTGTAATTCCTATCACAACCTTTAAAATAAAATTAAAAAGAGTTATAGCTAAAAATCTAAAAGAAAATATGGTGGTATAAGAATAGACAAATGGTGAATGGAACAAACATAGAGTTTAGTAAAAGGTCGGCATATGCAAGTTAACAGACAAAGTTGCCAAGATATCCATTCATTTAAAGGAAAAATGGAAATATTTTGATCAAATAGTATTACATTAGTTGGATATACATATAAAGAAAAAATATACCTTTATCCCTACCCCAGTCCACCAAAAAATTTAGTTTAAAAGTTGCCCCAGAACTAATTATAAAAGCTAAAATTGTTACAATAAAACAAATAAGCAAATATTTATAATACTAGAGTAAGACAAGATTCCTAGAACACTGAATCATAGAAGCAAAAAATTGATCTTCATCAAAGTGAAAAACATCTGATCTTCAAAAGACACTCTTAAGAAAATGACAAATCTCAGCACTTTGAGAGGCTGAGGTGGGTGGATCACGAGGTCAGGAGATTGATGCCATCTTGGCTAACACAGGGAAACCCCGTTTCTACTGAAAACACACACAAAAAATTAGCCAGCATGGTGGCAGGCACCTGTAGTACCAGCTACTCGGGAGGCTGAGGCAGGAGAATGGTGTGAACTCAGGAGGCAGAGTTTGCAGTAAGCAAAGATCGCACCACTACGCTCCAGCCTGGGCGACAGAGCCAGACTCCGTCTCAAAAAAAAAAAAAGAAAGAAAGAAAATGAGAAGTAAAGATGACAGATTGGGGGAAAATATTTGCAATGCATACCTCTGACAAAGAACTTGTATGTGGAATATACAAAGAATTGCTACAACTCTGAAATAAAAGGCAATAATAAAATTTAAAAATAACAAAAGATTTTATTGACAGTTTACAAAAGTAGATATACAATTCAATTAGTCAATAAATACTTGAAAAGATTCTTAGTCATTAATCATCAACCTGCAAATTAAAACCACAATGATATTCTACTTCAAACTCATTTCAATGGCTACAATTAAAGATTAAAAATATCAATTGTGGACAAGCATGTGGCAAGGCTGAATCCTTCTACATCATTCTTAAGAGTGTAAACTAGTAAAATTACTTTGGAAAACATTTCAGTTTCTTATAAAGTTAAACATACATCTAATTTATTTCTATAATAAATTAGGTTGTCTTAGGCCTAATCATAAAAGCTAAAATTCTAATATTAAAACAAAATAATAAAACATAAAGCATAAATAATAAAACAAAAAATTATTCTAAAATTTACACAAGAGAAATGGAAATACATGTAGAAATATACATGTATATATATGTTTATAGCAGCTATATTCAAAAGAGCCACAAACTGAGAACAACCCATATGTCTATGCATAGGTGAGTGAACAAGCAAAATGTTGGTCTAATCATATAATAGAATAGCACTAAGCAATAAAGTTTAAGAAATTGCTGATATACACAAAATTATGAAAGAGCTTCAAAAACACTATAGCTGAGTATAAGAAGCTAGACACAAATAGCTTGTATTTTATGATTTCATTTATTTGATGCTGTAGAATGAGCAAAACTAATCTAAGGTGACAGAAATATTATCAGTGATTTGGAGGCTTAGGGGTTGGTGAGGATTTTCTGCAAAGGAATAAGGAGCTTTCTGTTATGACATAAATGTTCTCTATCCCGTTTGTGGTGTGTGGTAGACAGAATGATTCTCCAAAGATGTCCAAGTCCTAATGGCCAGAACCTGTAAATATGTTACCTTACATGGCAGGAGAGAGTTCCAGATACAATTAGATTAAGGATCTTGAGAATGGGGAGATTATCCTAGATTATTCAGCTTGACCTAGTGTAATCACAAGTCTCCTTATGAGAAGGAGGCAAGAAGATCAAAGTTAGAAAAGTAAATACGATGACTGAAGACATGTAGATGAAAAAAGGGACCATGTAATAAGGAAAGCAGACAAGCTCTAGAAGAGAAGGACAACCTCTGAAAACGCAGGGACACTAATTCTCCCCACCAGCCTCTAGAAGGAACCAGTCACGCCCAAAGCTTGATTTAGCATCAAAATACTCAATTTAGGATTCTGGACTTCAATATAAGTTATAATCACAAATGTATGTTCTTTTAAACTATTAAGTGTGGCTATTTGTTACAGCAGCAATAGAGAACTGTGTAATAGGTTGTTATTACCTGGATGTGTAAATTCATCACAATGCACTGAATTGCATAATTAAAACCTGTGTATTTAATTATGTGCAAATTATGCTTCAATAAAGTTGATTTTTGAAAACATTGAAGGAAGCCTGGATGGAATTTTTTTTCTACATGGATAATATTGTCTATGGTGTCTAATAGTGTAGAAATTTGCCATACGTGACTTGAGCACTTGAATGGAGGCTAATCCAAAATTGTTAAGCACCATAAAAACACTGGATTTTGGAAACACAGTACACAGCAGTAAAATATCTCATAAATAATATTCATAATAACTACATGTTGAAATTATGTTTTGTATATGTTGGGTTAAGTAAAATAAACTATTAAATCATATCTATTTGTTTTCTTTTTGTAATGCGGCTTCTAGAAAATGTAAAATAATATATGTAACTTATATAATATTTCTAGAAAACAGATTCACACCTAGTTAAAATGAGAATCTAGGAGGGAATTTATCCGTGAAAATCTTTTGGGATAAGAAGTAAAGAAGATAACAGGGTATTCTAGAAAGTGGAAAATGCAAAGTCAGAGATTAGAACATAAGAAAGCTTAATGTGGAGGGGATGGAACAAGAAAAGAAAGCTTAATGTGGAAGGGATGGAACAAGAGGCTCCACTGATCATACCACCACAAGAACATCAATTTAACTGCTACCTACACAGAAAAAAACACCTTCAAAAGAACCAAAAATTAGGTGAGCACTCACAGTACCTAGTTTTAACTTCGTATCACTGAGAGAGGCACTGAAGAGATAGGAAAAACAGTCTTGAATTGCCAACATCACTCCTCCCCTCATCCTCCAATAGTGGTCGCACTATGCAGAGAGCATTTCAGTGTCCTGGAATGAAGGAAAGCCAGCAGTTGTGAGGTATTTCAGCACTGCCTTTGTTATAGGAAAAAGCAAAACTATACCAAACTCAGCTAAAGCCCGCCCACATGGGGAGCATTTGCACCAGTCCTAGCCAGAGGCAAATTGCTGATCTCAGGAGTTGGACCTTGAGTTTACACAAGCCTTGTCACCATGGGCTAAAATACTCTGGAGCCTCTAATAAACTTGAAAATCAGTCTAGGCCACAAAGACTGCAACATCTGAGTGAGTCCTAGGGCTGAACTGGGCCCAGAGACAGTGGACTGGGGGCTCACATGACCTACTGGGATATCAGCAAGGGTGGGGAGGATTTTGTCTTGCATCTTGGTTACCAGCTCATACATAGCAGGATAGGTCACCAGTCAGAGTCATGAGGCTCACTTTCCAGGCCCTAGCTCCCAGCATTTCTAGGCACACCCTAGGCCAGGGGGAGGGAAACTGGTACCTATGAGGGAAGCACCTGGACTTTGCAGAATTCATCATCTGCTAATTTAAGATAACTTGGACCCTAAATAACCAGCAGTGATATGCAGAAAGTACACTGAGAGCACTGGGTGAGATACTGAGACTCGTTGGCTTCAGGTGAGACTCAGCACATTTCCAGCTGTGGTGGCTATGGGGCAAGAGTCCTTCTGCTTGAGAAAAGCGGAAGGAAATGTAAATGGAACTTTGACTTGCACCTTAGGTACCAGCTTGGCCAGAGAAGGTAGAGCACCAAGCAGGCTCTTCAGGTTCCCAATTCCAGGACTTGGGTCTTGGACAGGATTTCTGGAACTGCCCAGGACCAGAGTGGAGCCCACTCTCCTGAAGGGTGAGCCCCAGGCCAGGCAGCATTCACCACAAGCTGACGGAAGAGCCATTGGGCCTTCCAGGTACATCAGCAGTAGTCTGGCAGTACTCTCTGTGGGTCTCAGTTGGCGGTGTCCAAGGAGTAAGGTTCCTCTTCCCTTGAAAAGCAGAGGGAAGAGTGGGAAGAACTGCCACCTGTGGTTTGAGTGCCATCTCAGCTGTAGCAGAGCAGAACGCCAAGTACATTTCAAAGGTTTTTGACTCCAGTCTTGGCTCCCAGACAGTACCTCTGAGCCTGCCTGGGACCTGGGGAAACTCACCATCCTGAAGAGAAGAACATAAGTCTGGCTGGTTTTGCCAACTGCTGAATTTTAGAGCCCCAGGGCTTTGAGCAAACATAGACAGTAGCCAGGGAGTGGTTACGGTGGTCCTTGGGTGAGACCCATTGCTGTGATGGCTTTAAGTCTGACTCAGTGCAATCCTAGGGGCAGTGGCCACAGGGGTCCTTGGGTCATTCCATGTCCAGATGCAGGTGGCTTAGAACAGAGAGACAAACTCCACTGTTTAGAAAAAATTAAGGGGAGAAAACAAAAGTGTCTGACTGCTAATCCAGAGAATTCTTCTGGATCTTGGCCAAGACCAAGATGGCACCTCTATGAGTCTGTGAGGACCACAGTGTTGATGAGCTTGGGGTGCCCCCTAAAGCAGATACAGCTTAGATCACAACACCTAAGTCCTTTTGAATACTTGGAAAGCCTTCCCAAGAAGGATGGGTACAAACAAGCCAAGACTCCAAAGACTACAATTAATACCTAACTCTTCAATGTCCAGACACAGATGAACATACAAAAGTATTAAGATGATCCAAGAAACATGAGCTTGCCAAATGGACTAAGTCACCAGAGACCAATCCTGGTGAAACAGATCTATGTGATCTTTTAGACAGTGAATTCAAAATAGCTCTTTTAAGGATACTCAACAAAATTCAAGATAACACAGATAAGGAATTTAGAATTCCTTCAGATAAATTTGATAAAGAGATTAAAATAACAGGAATCAAGCAGAAATTCTGGAGATGAAATATGCAATTGATGTACTGAAGAATGCATTAGAATCTTTTAATAACAGAATTAATCAATCAGAAGAAAGAATTAGTAAACTTGAACACAGGCTATTTGAAAATACATGATCAGAAGAAACAAAATAAAAAAGAATAAAAAAATGATAATCTACAGGATCTAGAAAATAGCCTCAGAAGGGAAAATATAAGAGTTATTGGCCTTAAAGAGGATATAGAGAAAGCAATAGTGATAGAAAGTAAGGGTTAATAACAGAACTTCCCAAACTAGAGAAAGATATCAATATCCAATATTTTTCAATATATTATCAACATCCAAGTACAAGTTATAGAACACAAAGCAGATTTAACCCAAAGAAGACCACCTCAAGACATTTAATACTCAAAGTCACAAAAGTCAAGGATAAAAAAATGATTCTGAAAGAAGCAAGAGAAAAGAAACAAGTAACATACAGTAGAGCTCCAGTGTATCTGGAAGTAGACTTTTCGTGGAAACTTTACAGGCCAGGAGAGAGTGACATGACATATTTAAAGTGCTGAATAAAGAAACAAACAAACAAACAAAAACTATTTTACCCTAGAATTGTATATCTGGTGAAAATATTCTTCAGCCATGAAGGTGAAATAAAGTCTTTCCCAGACAAACAAAAGCTGAGAGATTTCGTCAAAACCAGACCTGTTCTATCAGATATGCTAAAGGGAATACTTCAGTCAGAAAGTAAAGGAAGTTAGTGAGCAATAAGTAATAAGACACAAAACTCACTGGTTATAGTAAGTATGTAGAAAAACAGAATATTATAACACTGTATCTGTGGTGTGTAAACTACTCTTATCCTAAGTAAATGACTAAGCAATGAACCAATCAAAAATAGTAACTACAACAACTTTTTAAGACATAGTCAATACAATAAGATATGAATAGTAACAGTAAAATATTAAAAAGCAAGGAAGCAAAGTTAAGACATAGTCTTCATTAATTTTCTTTTTGCTTGTTTATTTGTTTATGCAAAAAGTGTTGTTATCAGTTTTAAATAATGGATTTTAAGATAGTATTTGCAAACCTCATGGTAATTTTGAACCAATAACCATATAACAGATACACCAAAAATAAAGAGGAAGAAAACGAATCATATCAGCAGAGAAAACCGCCTTCACTTAAAGGAAGGCAAGAAGGAAAAGAAGACTGCAAAACAATGAGAAAACAAATTTTGAAATGGCAGAAGTAAGTGCTACTTATCAATAATAAGAATGAATGTAAATGAACTAAACTCTCTAATAAAAAGGCAGAGAATGACTGAAGGGGCTGCGTGGTATAAAAAAACAGACTCAATGATCTGTTGCCTATAAGAAACATACTTTACCTATAAAGACACACATAGGCTAAAATTAAAAAAAGGTATGAAAAAGGTATTTCATGTCAATGAAAACCAAAAAAGAGCAGGAGTAGCTATACTTACTTCAGACAGAATATATTTCAAGACCAAAACTATAAGAAGGCACAAGGAAAGTTTCTATATAATAATAAGATGTCAATTCAGGAAAAGTATATAACAATTTTAAATATATATACACCCAACACTGGAGAACCCAGATATATTAAGGAAACAGAGGTAAAGAGAGATAAGTCCCAATACAGTAATAGCTGGATAATTCAGCACCCCACTTTCAGCACTGGATAGATATCCAGACAGAAAACCAGCAAAGAAACATCAAATTTAATTCACACTACACAAAACTAATCTTTTACAGAATATTTCATGGAATGGCTGAAGAATACATATTTTTTTTTCCCTCAACACATGGATCATTCTGAAGGATAGACCATCTGTTAGGTCACAAAACAAGTCTCTAAACATTCAAAAAATTGAAATAATACCAAGCATCTTCTCTGACCACAATGAAATAAAACAAGAAATCAATGACAAGGGGAATTTTAGAAACAATACACATACATGGAAAGTAAACAATAAACTACTGAATGACCAGTGGATCAATGAAGAAATTAAAAAGAAAATTGAAAGATTGTTTGAAACAAATGATAATGGAAACACAACATATCAAAGCCTATGGGATATAGAAAAAACAGCACTAGGAGGGAAGTTTATAGCTGTAAGTGCCTACATTGGAAAAGAAGAGAAACTTCAAATAAACCATCTAGCAATACATCTTAAAGAACTAGAAAAGGAAGACCAAACCAAACCCCAACTTAATAAAGGAAAAAATTTTAAAAGATCAGAGTAGAAATAAATGAATATAAAATGAATAAATGAATATAAAAGATCACTAAGTAAAAAATTGGCTTTTGAAAAAGTTAACAAAGGTGACAAACTTTTAGCCCAACCAAAAAAAAAAAAAAAAAGAGAGAAGATCCAAGTAAACAAAATCAGAGGTGAAAAAGGAGGCATTACGACTGATACTGCAGAGAATCGAAGCATCATTAGTGGCTACCATGAGCAACTATATGCTTGTAAATTGGAAAATCTGGAAGATATGGAAAAATTCTTAGACTCATACAGCCTACCAAGATTGAACCTGGAAGAAATCCAAAACCAGATCAGACCAATAACAAGTAATGAGATTGAAGTCATAATAAAAGTCTCCCAAGAAAGAAAAGTCCAGGACCCAATGCCTTTACTGCTAAATTGTAGCAAACATTTAAAGAAGTAATAGCAATCCTATTGAAACTGTTTCAAAAAATAGGAGGAGGGAATACTTCTAAACTCATTGTACAAGGTAAGTATTACCCTGATACCAAACCAGACAAAGACACATCAAGAAAAGAAAACCACAGGCTAATATCTCTCATGAACATTGATGCAAAAATCCTCAACAAAATACTAGCAAACCAACTTCAAAAATACCTTAGAAAGATCACTCATCCTGAACTCAGTGGGATTTATCCCAGGGATGCAAAGATGGTTCAACATACATAAATCAATCAATAAGATGCATCGTATCAACAGAAGGAACAAAAACCATATGATTATTTCAATTGATGCTGAAAAGGCATTTGATAAAATCTAACATCCCTTCATGATAAAAACCCTAAAACACCTGGGGATAGAAGGAACATACCTCAACATAATAGAAGCCATAGATGACAGACCCATAGCTAGTATCATACTGAATGGGGACAAAACGAAAACCTTACCTCTAAGATGGGGAAGAGGACAAGAATGCCCAATCACTACTGTTATTCAGCATAGTACTGGAAGTCCTAGCTAGAGCAATCAGACCTAAGAAAGATATAAAGGGCATCCAAATTAGTAAGGAAGAAGTCAAATTATTCTTGTTTGCAGATGATATAATCTTATACCAGGAAACACCTAAGGACTCCACGATAAAACTATTGGAACTGATGAACAAATTCAGTAAAGTTACAGGATGCAAAATCGACACACAAAAATCAATAACATTTTTATATGACAACAGCAAACAATATGAAAAAGAAATAAAATATAATCCCACTTACAATAGGCACACATGAAATTAAATAACTAGGAATTAACCAAAGAAGTGTAAGCTCTCTATAGTGAAAACTACAAAACACTGATGAAAGAAACTGAAGAGGTCACACACACATACACACACACACACACACAAATAAAAAATATTCTATGATCGTGAATTGGAAGAGTCAATATTGTTAAAATGTCTATACTACCCAAAGCAATCTATAGATTTAATGCAAGATACTATTTAATTTAGGCTTGTATTATCAACCTGATAAAATATTGTTTCAAGGTTAAAAATACTATTGCTAAGTGGTTTTCCAAAATAAAGCATTTCAATCAATGCTTCATATTAATTAGTAACAGACTGATAGTATCAAGTGCTTTCATTTAAAGAAAACTCTGTTGAAGGTGACTTTGACTTTACAAAATGATACATGAACTTCTTATTTGTGGTTTGCAATCTGAAAACCAAAACTTGTAGCATTCAATCAGTATTTCTGTGGGGGCATTTTGTCCCGATACTTTAGTAATACCAAGAAAAGAAAAAAATGAGATTGACAAACTATGATTAGCACACGGCCCACCTAACCTTATAATAGTGTCATCTAATTTCGAACTGCAGTTTCTCATTTTAAAAAGGGGGAGATACAAGATACGTAGATGGACATATAGGGAGAAATAGAGAGGACCTCCAAAGCTTTCACTATCACTGGAGAGAGATGACTTTTAGAATTCTTACCTTAAAATGCAGATCGTATCATGAATGGGGAGGGGATGAGGAGGGCCAGCACAGAAGTGGTGGCCACAGTTGATTAAGCTGGGTCAAGGTTCAGCAGTCTCTAGGAACACATGGTGGTGTGAAGGGATCAAAATGGCCTGGCCTTTGATCTCACTGAGGAATAGAAGGTTTTTACAACTTCAGCGTGCAAGATTGTTTTTCTAATGATTAAGTGGAACTCCTACAATAATTAGAGAGAGAGACAGATTCACTTTGATGTGGCAGAGGAATTTATCTTGATCATTGCTGTTTTTGCAGTCTATCTCAAAGTGCATTGCCCCCAGAAGGCTTGTAATTACTTCTACCATCAAGGGCCTAAAAACTCCCTACGAAAATTGTAGCAATAACATGATGCGTAATTTGAGTAACCACCTCTCATCTGTAAAATATGCAACTTTAAAATGTGTGACCATCTTCAAATGTTGTTTTGAGGATGAATTAAATGAGACTATAAAGGTTACTCTAACGTACTGTATAAATGAAAGAAAGAAATAAGATAAATCTGCCTATGTGTTACCACTTCTCATGTAAGTATAGGGCTAAACCACTATTGCTGAATATCTTATTTGCATTACTCTAATAGGAAAATAGCCAATAAAAATGTAAAGGAACCTGCATTTTAGTACTGGAATTTTTAAGTTATTTTCATTTGGATTGCAAAATGTGTGGAAAATGTTGTCTACTTTTTTACACCATTTCCTGATAGATTACATCAATGTTTCTTAGTGATGCACCCTACTGTGAAAACAAAACAAAACAAACACAAAAAAAAACTTTCACTAAGATTCATAGCATAATCTAACATTAAGTTCAAAATTATTCATGTTGTCCCGTGGTATAGTGGCATACATATATATAATGAGACTGATTCTATGGATAAAAAAATGGAATATGCAAAATGGTTCTAGTTAGAAAACTTCGTGGTAACTTTTATGGCTAATTTACTTTATGAGTTTCACCAGGGCATCCGTGCTAATTACACGGAATGTGCGCACCTCTGTCATGAGAATTAATTTGCTTAAGATGTCTTTAATGAATAAAAATATTACAAATTTTGTTGAGGCCTGTTTCTACTCCTTTTGTTTAACATCTATCCTACAGAAATGTGTTTATTTTATCAGTTTCTCAAAATCTACTTTTGGCTTTGCTAATACTCTATATTAATTCTATTTTTATTTTATATATTTCTATTTTATTTTAAAATATTTTATTTGCTATTGTTTTAGAATAGGTATGCATGAACATCATATAAAATTCAAAATGTGCATGTTGGTATTCAGTAAAATGTATGCTGTCTTTTCAGCCTGTCCCGAGCTCTGTTACCCTCTCTAGAGGAAATCTCTAGAGGAAATCACTGTTACTAGTCTTCCGTTTGTCTTTACAGCTTTATTTAATACATAGATAAGCATATACATATTGTTCTCTATATAAATGACATCACATCTGTACACACTATTTTGTACCTTGATTGTTTCTCTTACCATTTTAGCTGTAACAGAGTTTGGCAAACTGCAGCTCACAGATCAAATCTAGCCCATCTTTTGTTTTATGAGAATAAAGCCACACTCATTTATTGCTGTCTTGTTTGTGGCTGCTTTCATGCTATAACACCAAAACCAAATGGCTGCAACAGAGACCTTATGACTCCAAAGACTAAAATATTTACTATCTGATATTGTACAGAAAAAAAAAAAAAAAATGTTTGCTGTTACTTGATCTAGAAGGTCTTTTAATAGCTGTATATGTAGAGGTATCTAACACTTTTTAACAACTTTATAATAGTCCAATGAGAAAAGGGGACATAAACAGTTTTATGTTTTTTATTTTTTATTTTTTTAACTTTTATTTTAATCTCAGGGGTACATGTGCATGTTTGTTATGTAGGTAAACTTGTGTTATGATGGTTTGGTGTACAGATTATTAAATCACCCAGGTATTAAGCCTAGTACTCATTCATTATTTTTCCTGATCCTCTTCCTCATTCCACCCTGTGCCCTCCAAAAGGCCCCAGTGTGTGTTGTTCTCCTCTATGTGTCTATGTGTTCTCACCATTTTCTCCCACTTAAGTGTTTTTTTTTTTTTTTGTTTCTGCATTAGTTTCCAAAGGATAATGGCCTCCAGCTCCATCTATGTCCCTGTAAAAGACATGATCTCATTCTTTTTGATGGCTGCATAGTATTCCATGGTGTAAATGTACCATATTTTGAAGATAACTTTGTAGTCACCATATGACAAGACACTTTATATTTTTGGACTATATTTGTAGACTATTCTCTACGAACATTAATACAAACAGTGTTTTCCTCCCTACCTCTACTTTTTAAATTCCTTCCCCTCTACCATCCTATTTTAAACTTTCACCATCAGTTTAAGATATTTGACCTCAAAGTATAAATTATGCATATATCAGCATGCTAAACTAATTTCTACCTTCTCAAACTTTCTCTACATTTTCAATTTACAAAATTGAGATTCTTACTGTCTGGATTTACAACATTCACATTTGTCTTCAGAATCACAAGGCCCCATTTGCAGTAGTCCCAGTCTTTCAGCAAATGAGAGGTGGGACTTACTTATTAGTATGTTTGCTATAGTTTTTCTACCTCTGGAGATCTTTTCAAGAAATAAAAATAATAGTTTTATTATTTAAAATGTTGAATTAATTTTTAAATTTAATTAAAAAGCCAAATTCCTTTCATATCCATTATGATGATCTGATATTTTTCTTCATTCTATTCATGTAGCATATTAGATATAATAATTTTCCTGTGTTGACCCACCTGTATATTGGCATAAGGCCTACTTGGTTGTGCTGTATAAATCTTTTAATATGTTTTGGGTTCAGTTTATTGAAGATTGTTGCATTTATTCATGAGTAGTATTGGTCTGCAGTTCTCTTGTAATGTCTTTGGCTTTGGTGGTAGGTTAATACTGGCTTCATAGAACAAATTAGGAAATGTTCACTCTCATTTCTCAGAAGAGTTTGAGAAAGATGGGTGTTAATTTTTCTTTAAGTATTTGGTAGTATATGTCAGTTAAATAATTTGACCCTGGGCTCTTTTGTGTTGAAAGTTTTCTGCTTACGTAATCAATCTCTTTATCTGTTCTAGGGGTATTCAGTTTCATATTTCTTCTTGAATCATTTTGATAGATTCTATGTTTCTAAGAAATTTATCCATTTCAGCTAGGTTATGCTATTTGTTGGCGTATAATTGTTCATATCATTATTCTCTTATAATCCTCTTTAGTTTCAATAATGGTGGTAGTAATATCCTCATGTCCATTCCTGATTTTAGTAGATTGAGTCTTCTCTTTTTGTCCTAGTTCACACTAGTTAAAGGTTTGTCAATTTTTTAAATGTTTTCAAATAGCCAACTTTGGTCTTGTTTATTTGTTTTATTTTTCTCTTCACGATTTGATCTCTAATCATTATTATTTTTTTCTGCTAGTTTTTGATTTTGTCTGCTCTTCTTTTCCTGGCTTGTTGAGGTGTAAACTTAGGTTAATTTGAGACCTTCCTTCTTTTTAAATGTGGCATTTATAGCTATAAATTTCTGCAGTGGCCCAAATGGTGTGTTTCCCCAGAATTCATATGTTGAAACCTAATCATCAACGTTATGATGTTAGAAGGTAAGGCCTTTGGAAAATGATTAGGTCATGAAGGTGGAGCCAACCTCATGAACGGGATTAGTGCCTTTATAAATAGGCCCCTGAAGAGTTGCTTTGCCCCTTTTTAGCATGTGATGATACAGTTGGAAGACTCCATCTATGAAACACAGAGCGGGCCCTCACTAGACACTGAATCTACCAGCGTCTTGATCTTGGAGTTTCCAGCCTTCAGAACTGTAAGAAATAAATCTTATAATTTATAAAGTCACCCAGTTTGTGGTGTTTTGTTATTGCAGCTCAAATGCACTAAGGATATTCCTCTGAGTACTATTTTCACAGTTTATTAATATTAATTTTAATTAACATTGCTATTAATAATATCATATTATATTATTAATAACAATATCAATATTATGAACTATATTAATATATATTATTAATTATATCAATATTATTAAATATTATTGACAATATTAATTAATATAATTATTTTAATTCAGCTCAAAGTATTTTTCAATTTTATAATTTATTATTTGACCCATGATTTAAGACTGTGTTGTTTAATTTCCACATTTTTATAAGATTTCCTTCTGCTATTGATTTTTAACTTCTTTCTACTGTGATTCAAGAAGATATTTTATATGATTTAATTTTAAAATATTTGAGATTTTTGCATCCTAAAATATTTTATCCTGAAGAATATTTCATGTTCACTTGAGAAAAATATGTGTTTTGCTGTTGAGTGGGGGCATTCTCTATATGTTTGTTAGATCTAATTGGTTTACAGTATTGTTTAAGTCTTCTATGCACTTATTTCTCTCTTTTTTTTTCGTGGTTGTTACACCCATTATTGAAAGTTAGGTGCTGAAGTCTCCAACTATTATTATTGAACTATCTATTCCTCCCTTCAATTCTGTCTGGTTTTGCTTTATTTATTTGAGACTTGTTAGGTGCATAATTGTAACATAATTGTTATATCTTCTTGATGAATTGACCTCTTTATTGTTACATACAGTAATCTTTCCTTATCCACATTTTTGACTTGTGGTTTCAGTTGTGGTCAATAGTCACCCAAAATTATTAAAGACAAAATTTCAGAAATAAATAATTCGTAAGTTTTAAATTGGACAACATTCTGGGTAGCGTGCTGAAATTTTATGTCATCATAAGATTTGTCCCACTTAGGACAGGAATCATCCCTCTGCCGAGCGTATCCACACTGTATACATCACCTGCCTGTCATTCACTTGGTAGCTGTGTATCAGATCCATGGTTACTGTATCTCAGTGCTTGTGTTCAAGTAATTCTTATTTTACTTAATAATGGCCCCAAAGCACTAAGGTAATGATGCTGACAATTCAGTTATGCCAAAGAGAAGCTGTAAAGTGCTTCTTTTAAGTATAAAGGTGAAAGTACTAGATTTAATAACAAAAAAATTGTGTGCTAAAGTTTCTAAGATCTACAGTAAAAATGAATGTTATATCTGTAAAACTCTGGAGAAGAACAAAACGATTTCTGCACTATGTATAGGTAGTTTCAGTGGTTTCGGGAATCCACTGGGGATATCTGAACATATCTGCATGATAAGGGGGTATGAATATAATGTCCTTCTTTGTCTCTTATCATAATTTTTGTATTTAAATACATTTTATCTAACATTAGTATAGCCCCTACAGCTGTTTTTTGTTTTTTTGTTTTTTTGTTTTTTTTTTTTGGTTACTGTCTGTATGGGATATATTTTCCTCCTTTCAATTTTAAATTATTTGAGTTTTTGGATCTAAAGTGAGTGTCTTATAGACAATATATAGTTGGATCATTTTTTTAAAAGCCATTCTTCCAGTCTCTGACTTGAAATTGGAACATTTAATCTATTTGTTGTAATGTAATTACTGATAAGAAAGAAATTACTTCTGCCATTTTGCTATTCATTTTACATGCCTTTTTGTTGCTCAATTTCTCCATTACTGTCTTCCTTTTTATTAGACAGATGTTTTCTATTGTACCATTTCAATTCCTTTTCTCATTTGTTATACTATATACTCTTTAGTTATTTTCTTAGTCGTTGCCTGAGCATTATAATTAATGTATTAATTTATACCAATTTAGCTCAAATAAGTACCAACTTACTTTCAATAGTGTACAAAACTTTGCTCCTATATAGCTCTACTATCTCTTTATTTAATTATTGTCACAAGTTACATTTTTTTTTTTTTTTTAATTTATTTATTATTATTATACTGTAAGTTGTAGGGTACATGTGCATAACGTGCAGGTTTGTTACATATGTATACTTGTGCCTTGTTGGTGTGCTGCACCCATCAACTCGTCATTTACATCAGGTATAACTCCCAATGCAATCCCTCCCCCCTCCCCCCTCCCCATGATAGGCCCCGGTGTGTGATGTTCCCCTTCCCGAGTCCAAGTGATCTCATTGTTCAGTTCCCACCTATGAGTGAGAACATGCGGTGTTTGGTTTTCTGTTCTTGTGATAGTTTGCTAAGAATGATGGATTCCAGCTGCATCCATGTCCCTACAAAGGACACAAACTCATCCTTTTTTATGGCTGCATAGTATTCCATGGTGTATATGTGCCACATTTTCTTAATCCAATCTGTCACTGATGGACATTTGGGTTGATTCCAAGTCTTTGCTATTGTGAATAGTGCTGCAATAAACATACGTGTGCATGTGTCTTTAGAGCAGCATAATTTATAATCCTTTGGGTATATACCCAGTAATGGGATGGCTGGGTCATATGGTACATCTAGTTCTAGATCCTTGAGGAATCGCCATACTGTTTTCCATAATGGTTGAACTAGTTTACAATCCCACCAACAGTGTAAAAGTGTTCCTATTTCTCCACATCCTCTCCAGCACCTGTTGTTTCCTGACTTTTTAATGATCGCCATTCTAACTGGTGTGAGATGGTATCTCATTGTGGTTTTGATTTGCATTTCTCTGATGGCCAGTGATGATGAGCATTTTTTCATGTGTTTGTTGGCTGTATGAATGTCTTCTTTTGAGAAATGTCTATTCATATCCTTTGCCCACTTTTTGATGGGGTTGTTTGTTTTTTTCTTGTAAATTTGTTTGAGTTCTTTGTAGGTTCTGGATATTAGCCCTTTGTCAGATGAGTAGATTGCAAAAATTTTCTCCCATTCTGTAGGTTGCCTGTTCACTCTGATGGTAGTTTCTTTTGCTGTGCAGAAGCTCTTTAGTTTAATGAGATCCCATTTGTCAATTTTGGCTTTTGCTGCCGTTGCTTTTGGTGTTTTAGACATGAAGTCTTTGCCCATGCCTATGTCCTGAATGGTACTACCTAGGTTTTCCTCTAGGATTTTTATGGTATTAGGTCTAACAAGTTACATGTTTATACATTTTGTATCCATCACCATTCATTTATACTTATTGTTTTATGCATTTGTTCTTTAGGGAATAAAGAGTAGTAAAACCAAACTACATTACTATGAATATCTGCATTTATCTTTGTAGCCATGTTTTTTAAAGTTCTTTATTTCTTCACATAGATTTGAATTACTGTTTAGTGTCCTTTCATTTCAGTCTGAAGAACTCCCTTTTCTTCCCTTTATATCTCTCCCTCCCTTCTACATTTTCACTTCTTCTTGTCGTATTTCTGCCTATTCTCATTTTATAATACCATTAAAAGCATATTCTGTAATCTCTATGTTCCTTAAATAACATGTTTTCAAAACCTTTATCAAAATTTCTAATATATTCATTTAATCTGAATAAATTAATGTGGTGAGCATTGGATTCATTTTTTGTCTCTCATAACATTAGCAATCAGTATGATTTTCCATTTGATCTGATTTCAATCAGGACTGACATAAGAAATAAAATGTATTAGCCATTGTGTGCAAGATTTTAATTTTTTTTGTAATTTATAACTCTAATACCTCTACTCATTTTTTAAAATTTGCCCTTATTCTGGTCTCATGTTTTCTTGCCTGATAATCTGGCAAGAACTCACTTACCTAGGAAATTCTTGTGTTTTCTTGCTATAACTCCCACTGTCCTACCCTATCAAATTTGAGTTACTTCCTATTCAATTTTCCTGAAATTTAAATGCAATATAAAATAAGCCATCCTTTCAGAATAATATGTTTATGTAAAGAGTGTCATTTGGAAATAATACTCTGAGCTATATAAATAGATGAAGAACCATTATCTTGAGATAGTTTATCTTTTGTTGTCCCTAGTATTTTAATATTTATATAACTGCTTCTCTCTGAATAACATAAACATTTAAATCTATTCCTACATAAATCTTTAGTTCAAATTATGTAATTTTGCCCTATAAATCCAAAGTGAAAAAAATAATTTAAAAATGATTATATACAAATGTAAAAATAATTGTGGTTTCTGGTAATTGTGAGAAACCTATATTATTTAAATTTTTAATGTTTCTCCATTTATTTCCAGTGTTAAGTGGGGGAAGCTGATACTAGTATATATTAGCAGAAATTTGAAAAACATACACTTGAATATCTTCAATATATTCAGTGTTGCTCAAATTTTTAGTGAAGTATTGATTATAAGAGATTAGACTCAGCACTTGACATTTTAATAAGATACTAAACAGTCTTAGAAAATAATTTTAGCCTTTATGTGCTACCTTATACAAATAAATAAATGAAAACACAAATTTTCTGGACAAACTGCCATTTTTTACTTCATACTCTTTGGGAATAAGAAGTTGCCCAACAGCACCTCACACAGCTCTAAAGTTTTCTGGCTCTGTCCCCCGTGATCCCTTAGAGACTGTAATCCTGTGCAAGTTCATCCCCAATGTTTCTGGAATCATCTTTGAGTGATTATCTGAGATATGCTAAGAAAATTCAATCTCTCATGTACAAAGATGAAATTCTCCATTTCTCCTTTCCTAACTTGGTACTATCTTGAAATATTGCTGCTATCTAAAGTGGTAAGTCAGTTCCCAAATTCTCTAAAATTACCACTTTTTCCGATATCAGGAGGGCATGGCTGGTGCTCCTGATGCTTCCAGCACCCAGAGCCCTAAACATTTTGGTAAAAACCAATTGAAATTCTATGATTCATGGTTATGTTCATCAACAGCAGAATAACTGCTATCTCCAATTTGTGATGCCTTTTTAAATGGCAGTCAATATTTCACAGAAATTTAGAGAAGTACATTTTAGTTTGTAGAGTCTTGATTACAGGGGTTGAACTTGATTCTGTAGGCCCCTTTTGGGAGCAATGCTGAGAAACAGATAATCAACCTTCTCTTCTGATGTCTTACCTCACTAGCTTAAACCAAACTCAGGAAGCTGCTAGGTCATGCTCAGTAAGGGCCTCTGCCTTCCTGCCTCATCTTGTTCATTAGTCATGTTTACTACACACATCTAGATCTTAGTCAGCCTTTCTCATAGGCTGGCTATGTGGTCTCATAAGTTTAATAGAGGTTTTTTGAAGAAAATTTCATATTATTGAACAGAGATAAAAATGGTTCTGTGACAAAATACATTTTGATATTCCATGCTAAAATTCAAAATATAGCTGGGTATCTACAAAATGATTATTGAGTGAAATTATTCTAAATTTCATTTGATAGACTTTTAAAAAATTATTGAAAAAGAGGCCAACTATAATAAATAAACTATTGACTATCAAAACATGATAATGATTTTAAACTGTATAATGCCTGTCCATATGAAGAGTGTGAATGCTGAGTAGGAGTAATTAACTCTCTTTTCTGGTATATTGTGATATTCAATTAATTTTTTTTCAAATTTTGTATCTGTTTGGAACTGAAATGCTTTATTGGGAAAGCATCATTGGTGAATGTAGCTGCTAAATAGAAAGATACTCAGGCAATCCCATAATGATATCCGTTTTCCAATTTCTGAAAATGAATGCCTTGAATGTAAAATGAGAGGTATAATGTTTAATTAGAAATTATTGACATCACTCTCAGAAGAAAGTGCCTCTCCCCGGTGACAAGGGTCACAATGGAATATTAAGTAGGTATTTTACAAATGCTACTGGGTAGATAACTCTTGCTTTTCTAGATGATCTCGAAGAGCTCATTAAATAGCAAGCCTCACATGTGATGCTGTGCATGATTTCTCAAATGCTGGAAAATTAAATCCCAGTGGCCCACTGCTTGTCCACTCCATTTGATACTGTGGTTTTGGCTTGGAGTGGCTGATATAAGTCAGTGCCTTCACTGATAAATGACATTTGTTTAATTTAAATGATACTCATCATGCTGCCTTTTGTTCTAAAGCACTATGAGGTTAATTGAGCAGATATGAAAAATTAGCCAGGCTAAAATTGCCTTTGCTCTAAATCAGAATTATTAATTCACTGGCCTTAATTTAGAGCTTCTCCATTTTCTCTGATACACTGAATCATGTAGACTGTTTAAAGGAGAAAATGTTAATGATAATAACCCAATTTTAAAATTTTCATGTGACTAAGAATTTCAGCCTAGTCAAATTTAACAGATGTCAAATTCTAACCCTGGAAATATGACTTTTAAATCTTACTATTTACCCTATTACATAGAAAGCAAAACATGAGAGTAGGTCTTATCAGTGACTTTTAATTTGCAAGTTTGCTTATGACCTTCAAAACCATTTCACACTAAATATAATCTTTAATTTTATGAATACACAGTGTCTTTCCATTTTATATAGATAACAATGCATTTCAGACTTCATATCTTATAGCACTATAATTAAGGCCACATTCACTGTGTTTCCATATAGCAAGTAATTACAAAGGGGATTGGAACATTTCTGTAGAGGATTAGCTCCATTTATCAAGCAGTGACTATTGCAGAATAAATGAGCAGAGGCACCCTTCAGCTAAACTATCTTCCCCCCTCTCCCTAAAGGGTATGAATGGGCTGAATAGAATTATTTACTACAATCCAATGAACTTCATCACCTATAGTTAAGTGCAGTTCTTAAAGCGGGGACCACCAGGGAAGATTAAGAGTCTGTCTGAAGAAAGAGTGCTATCTCCTGTTGCATCTCCTCCTTACTAGTCAACTTCTTTCCCTTCCAAAGTTGAGTTTACACATACAAATTAAGAATATCTTATATATGGATTGGGTGCTAAATTTAGACATCCTTCATAGCCAGAATTGTGTTTCAAAAATCTCTTAAGTCTATAAGACATATGCCCTTTAATTCTAAAAAAGCAAATATTAACATTTTTCATGGTTTTATTGTACTGATATATACTTATGTATAGTAATATATTTTTACAGATGTATTTAAATATCTTTTTAATGTGTTTGTGTATTTGTCTCATTTGTATATTTTAATGTCTTTGTATATTTTTCTCATTTCTCTGCCCTACTTCTTTTACCAAGTCACTAGTACAACACAAAGTCCAGTTCTACCCATGGAAATTATGTTGTAAATATGACTAATAAGCAGATAACGTTAATGAAGCTACAGAGAACTTGAGGCAGCAGGCATTATAAGCAAAAGTGCATAGCGAACTCTGCAGATGCCATGTAATATGAGGAATTATTCACAGGTGATATTCCTATAAGGACAACTAAGCTTCTTTAAATTTACATGTATGAATTTGGATAAAATTTTTAAATGAATAGGGGCAAAAGGCATTGAATAAAGGCAAAAGTAATTAAAAATATGTTGTTTATACAGATATATTTATCAATAGTAATTTCTACATGCATTTGGAGAAAAAACAAAAATCATTAAAAAATCAAAAAAAAAAAAAAAAAAGTAATGTTTGACTTCTTCCAGGGATTTTTACTTTAATTTCATTAATGATTGTCAGTTCTAGAAAGTCAAAGGGCTTAATAGAATCATCTTTTTAAAAATTCTTTTTAAGCCATCTATGACAAACCCATAGCCGACATTATACTGAATGGGCAAAAGCTGGAAGCATTCACCTTGAAAACCAGAAAAAGGCAAGGATACCCTCTCTCACCGCTCCTATTCAATATAGTATTCACAGTCCTAGCCAGCACAATCATGCAAGAGAAAGAAATAAAGGGCCTCCAAATAGGAAGAGAGAAAGTCAAACTGTCTCTACTTGCAGATGACATGATTCTATATTTAGAAAACCCCATAGTCTTGGCCCAGAAGCTTCTTCAGCTGATAAACAACTTCAGCAAAGTTTTAGGATACAGAATCAATGCATAAAAATCACTAGCATTCCTATATGCCAACAATAGCAACAATAGCTAAACTGAGAGCCAAATCAAGAAAACACTCCCATTAACAATTGCCACAAAAATAATAAAATAACCAGGAATTTTATTTAGCTAATAAATACAGCTAACCAGGGAAGTGAAAGATCCTACAATGAGAATTATAGAATGCTATTCAAAGAAACCAGAGAAGACAAAAAATTAAAAAAAAAAAAAATGGAAAAGCATCTCATTCCATGGATAGAAAGAAGGAAAATCATTAGGCCATATTTCCCAAAGCAATTTACAGATTCAATGCTATTCTTATCAAACTACCAATGAGATTCTTTAGAGAACTAGAAAAAATATTTTAAAATTTATATGAAACTAAAAAAGAGCCCAAATAGCCACGGTAATCCTAAGTAAAAAGAACAAAGCTGGAGGCATCATGTTACTTGACTTCAAATTATACTACAGGGCTACTGTAGCCAAACAGCGTGGCACTGATACAAAAACAGGCACATAGACCAGTGAAACAGAATATAGAACCAAGAAATAAGGCCACATATCTACAACAGTCTGATCTTTGATAAAGCTGACAAAAACAAGCAATGGGGAAAAGACTCTCTATTTAATACATGGTGCTGGGATAACTGGCTAGCCATATGCAGAAGATTGGAGCTGGACCCTTTCCTTATATCATACACAAAAATCAACTCAAGATGGATTGAAGACTTAAATGTGAAATTCAAAATTCTGAAAACCCTGGAAGACAATTTAGGCAATACCATTCTTGACAAAGGAATGGGCAAAGATGCCTATGTCTTTGCAATATGACAAAGATGCAAAAAGCAATTGCAACAGAAACAAAAATTGACAAACGGGATCTAATTAAACTAAAGAGTTTGGTTCACAGCAAAAGAAACTATCAACAGAGTGAACAAACTACAGAATGGGAGAAAATATTTGTAAACTATGCCTCTGACAAAGGTCTAATGTTCAGAATCCATAAGGAACTTAAACACATTTACAAGAGAAAAGCAAATAACCTGATTAGAAAGGAGGCAGAGGACATGACAGTCACCTTCAAAAGAAGACATACATGCAGCCAATAAGCATATGAAGAAAAGCTCAATATCGCTGATCATCAGAGAAATGCAAATCAAAAACACAATGAGATACCATCTTACACCAGTCAGAATGGCTATTAATGAAAAGTCAAAAAATAACATGCTGGTGAGGTTTCAGAGAAAAGGAAACACTTATACATTGTTGGTGGGAGGGTAAATTAGTTCAACCATTGTGGAAAGCAGTATGGTGGTTACTCAAAGAGCTAAAAGCAGAGCTACCATTTGACCCAGCAATCCTATACTGGGCATATACCCAGAGGAACGTAAACCATTCTACTGTAAAGACACATGCACATTCATGTTCATTGCAGCACTATTTACACTAGCAAAGACATGCAATCAATCTAAATGTCCATTAATGATGGATTGGTTAAAGAAAATGTGGTACATATACACCATGGAATACTATGCAACCATAAAAAAGAACAAGACTTTTGCAGGAACATGAATGGAGCTGCAGGCTATTATCCTTAGCAAACTAACACAGGAACAGAAAACCAAATACCATATTTCTCACTTATAAGTAGGAGCTAAATCATGAGAACTTAGGAACACAAAGAAGGAATCGAGAGACACTGGGGTCCATTTGAGGGTGGAAGGTAGGAGGAAGAAGAGGAGCAGAAAAGATAACTATTGGGTACTGAGCTTAATATCTGACTGATAAAATAATCCGTACAACAGACTCCCATGACCTGAGTTTATCTATGTAACAAAACCTCACATGTTTTCCTGAACCTAAAATAAAAGTTTTCTTTTTAGATAATCATTTCCTAAGTAATGGTCCAAGTTACATGTTTTGAAAGTATTTCTGTCATCACAAAATATAATGTTCTCTGGCTGGTAAAACTGTGAAACCTTATTTTTTGAATACATTTTACCTTTCTCTATTTAACAAAGTGAATACAAGCCAATACTCCTGTTTAATACACTATATCAATTTAAAAACTTTATTAAATATACTAATAAGAACTTTGTTCAGAATCTTCTCATTGACTTTAAAATCTTCTGCTTCAACATATCCAATGGTATATTGTCAAACAAGTGGTGTCTGTGGCCTGTTATCAGAAGCAGAAGTTGGAATACTTCTCCTCACTGCATCTGAGTATTGGAGTTGCCAAGGAAAACACAATACAGTCAAGCACTGGGTGAATACACTTTACTCACAAAGAGAAGAGACAGAGCAAGATCAGCTTCAGTAGTAGGCACTGATCTCCCATGGCTAGCAGGTCCTGGGAACTGACACGGGGCAATTAGCCTGCACACTGTTCTTGTGCTGCAACAGAAGGACTCTGTCCACTCCCCACAGGGGACAGACATAGTAGTGTAGTTGGCCAGGTGCCATATAATTTGCATGCTAAAGTAGAACAAAGGCATATACATTGAGTCAAAAAACCGGAAAAGAGATTCATATACAAGGTGTTAAGTATAGCATGGGGTATGAGGCCTCTTTACTCTTGATTGGAAAGTGTTCCATTCTTATGTGACTGAGAGGGGGTCAAAAGATTGCACAGAAGATTGCCTTTTCCAATGTACATTTCTACCTATATATTATAATTGGAAAAAGCCAAATAATTTTCACTGGGCTTTTAAAAAATTTGTGCATAATGAAAAAAATATGGAATTTAATTATATGGAAGGGTAATATAATTAAATTACCCTTGATAGTTTACCCATGGTAAACTGTAATTCTGAAGCAGTGTATTTATGATCAAATATGGATTGTTGATTGTTATCAAGAAAATTTTCATTTCATTGAAATGCAGGATATTTATGTACACGGAAAATAACCAATTAAATGATACAATAAATAAAAAATTTCCTCCTACAGCAAAAAAAAAAAAAAATCAACTAAGATGATGAAAATTTGGTTTCACTGAAACGCAGGAGATTTATGTACATAGACAATAACCAGTTAAATGATACAATGAAGGAAAAAATTCCTCATACAGAAACAAAAATCAACTAAGTATAAAGATAATAGGCAATGTGGAGGAGAAGAAACAACAAATAAGGAACTCAATACAATGCTCTTGAAAGGAACAAGAGTAGAATTGAACAAAAGAAAAGCATTTGCAAGAAAGAAAATTTCTTTCTTTTTTTTTTTCTTTATTATCATTAAAATTTTCTGTAGAGACAGTCTCCCTATGTTGCCTAGGCTGGTCTTGAATGCTTGGGCTTCAGCAATCCCCCTTCCTTGGCCTCCCAAAGTGCTCCCAAAGTGCTGGCAGGAGCCACTGAACTTGGCTTGCAAGAAATAAAGTATTCTTGCATGGAATATTTGAACTTTATAGAATGTCAGTTGTCCCTAGTTTTTTATGTTAAATTATAAATATGACTGAATCACAATAAAATATGCATTTTTTTCCAGGAGCTAGAGAAGTTGAATTTAAAATTTACTCAGAAAAATAATTATGCAAGAATAGCCTGGGAAAGATTGAAAATGAAAATCAGTGGAAAAGAGTTTGAGGGTGTTGTATATTAAAGTATAATAGAGAGGAGTGACATTAGCAAGAGGGCAGGAGAAAGTCCCCCACTCATATCTTTCCACAGCAAAAGTAATTTTGTAGCCATCCATGGACAAAAGTGCCCTTGTGGGAGCCTTGATATTCAGACAGGAAGTTGTGAAAGCTCACAATACCTAAGAGGGGCATTTGAGAAGGCAGACCCATGCCCAGGTGATAGAAGGCAGACTCATGCCCAAGTAAGTTTCCTGCTCCAGAACAGAAAACTGTTACATCCCCCTGTGGACTTGGCTACATGCATATTTGGCCTTGATCCTGCTACCAGAACCATCCACTGCAGAGAACTGGGAAAAGCCACACCCACTCATGTCTCAAGTCATAGATCTGCCAATCTCTGTCCCACCTGGGGACCCTGAAGTGGCCCCGAAATTCAGCGTTATCTCTTCTCAACTACAGTCTGAGAGTAGGCCTGTTTGCACAGGATGCAAAGGAAAAAATGTCCATATGAATCGACAGGGCAGTCTTGCTGATTTAAGTTCTATAGCAGGTCCTGAAACAACTCCAGAACTCAACTTCAACACCTCTTACCTGCAGTGTGAAAAGAGATCAACTGGGAGACATGTCTGCCTATGGCCCCAGAGGCAGGCCCGCAGAGCTTGGTCTTGGCTGTGGACTCTAAACTACCCCTGTGACTTGCTGCTAAGTTCTGTCAGCCGCAATCCTGGGCAGAGTCCCTGACCAATATTCCTTGTCCAGGGACTCCATAAATGACCCACTGGGAGCCCTCTTAGGGATCCAGAGAAAGGGATAGCTATCTTTTTACCTGATAAGGGCCCAGTGTCTGTGGATTCTGAAGCAGACCTTCATTCCAGTGCCAACTCTAGTGACCAACGTCCTGGAGGTAATTCAGTTCCCCCAAAGACCAGATAGGATCCACACTTACTGCAGTCCATGAAATTTGTCCTGCCAAGTGAGGACCCCACTGTAAACTCAGCAGCAGCCCCATGCCCTGGCTCCAACTCTACTTAACCATGATGCTGGAAGCAATCCTGTTAGCCTGTGGACCTCACAGAAGGCCTTTACCTGCCTAAGCCAGTCTGTAAAGACTGAAAGAGGTTATTCTTCTTTCAAATGCATAGACAACAATGCTAGTTTACATGAATAATGAGGAATCAGTCAAACGTGACACCCTCAAATAAAACTAATAAAGCTTCAGTAACTGATTCTGAACAAGGGAGATCTATAACTTGCTTGAAAAATAATTCAAAATAACCATTTTAAAGAAATTTAATGAGATTCAGGAAACACAGATAGACAGCTAAATAAAGACAGAAAATGCATGAACAAAATGAAAAGTTTAATAAAGAGATAGAAATTATAAAAAAGAACTGAACAGAAATTATGGAGGTGAAGGAGACAATGACAGAAATAGAAAAAAATTCCACAGACAACTTCAACAGGAAACTTGATCATGTAGAAGTAAGAATTAGCAAACTCAAAGGCAGATCATTTGAAATTAGGCAATTAAAAGGAGAAAAAAGAATAAAAATGAGGCGGTGTGGTGGCTCAAACCTGTAATCCCAGCACTTTGGGAGGCCGAGGCAGGCGGATCACAAAGGTCAGGAGATGGGAGCCATCCTGGCTAACATGGTGAAACCCGTCTCTACTAAAAATAGCCAGGCGAGGTGGCGGAGGCGCCTGTAGTCCTTGTAGCTACTCGGGAGGCTGAGGCAGAATGGCATGAAAGCCAGGCCAGGCTGCGTGAGCTGAGATCGGCCACTGCCTCCAGCCCTGGGCAACAGAGGCAGAGACTCACGTCTCAAAAAAAAAAAGAATAAAAATGTAATGAAAGCATAAGGGACGCACAGCACACTATCAAGCACACAAATATACAGATTATAGAAGTTTCAGAAAGTGAAGAGGGTGAAAAAGGGACAAAAAGTTTATTTAAAGACATACTGGCTAAAACTTTCCAAACTTTGGGAGGGATATGGACAGCCAGATCCATGAAGAAAATGAATAAAACGAAGTAAGAAATTCAATTCGTGAGAATTCCAATGGTAAATTAGACTGCCAACATCTGAATAAACTGACTAATTTGAACATCTCTAAATATGTGACAATAAGACATGCCGTACCTCCTGGTGTGATACAATAAGTACACACTACCACCTATGATGCTTTTTTTTGTTAAAAAATGTTCAACCTAAGTCTTATGCCACTAAATATATATACCCATTCATAGGCAATTTAGGGGCTAAAGAAACGTATTCAATGACCTAATGTGGAAGCAGTAGGCCCAGTCTAGAACATGGGAAATTTTATAAGGCAAATAAGCTTGTCTTTAACAAATAAATGCCGTGAAAAAACAGCGGGGCCATGGAGACAGTACAGGTGAAAGGAAACTATGTAAGGGGCATTTTAAGCAAATGCAAGAAGTTGAACTGATGTGAATCTTAACTTGATCAAACCAAAAATCAGGAATATTTGGACACAGATTAGGTATCAATTAACATTAAATAATTGCTGTTGACCTGATGAAGTGTGATAATGGTGTTGTGGTTAGCTAAAAAAATCTTTATTTTTCAGAGATATTACATGGTGAAGAATTCATAGGAGAAATTATATGTCAGAGTTTTGCTTTAAAACACTGAAGTAAAATATGTGGGAAATAGAAGAGAGATTAGCAAACATTGATAAATGTTGAAACTAGGTGTTCAATATATGATCAGTTTATTATACTACCATTTTTATTTTCTTACGTTTAAGCATTTTCATCATAAAATGAAAATATTCAAATACACACAACAAAAGCTGTGCTGCTGAGTCATATGCCATCATTTTAAGCTAGAGCTGGGAATGGGTGACTAATTGGTAACAATGGAACCCACGCAATAGCAGAATATGCTTCTGTTTTGACAAGCAAAACCAGCACATAAGAAAGTACTTTTATTTCCTTCTAGCTGCGTGAAGGAGTTAATTAAAACCATGGCAAAAAAATATATATTATTTTAAAAAGAAGCCACTCTCTTTTGAAAAGAAAAGGAGAGCACTGATCAAAGCCTGGCTATTCTGGAAAACAGACACTGTGGTTCCAATACACAGCTCCTGTCAAGTCTAATAAAGGTAAAAGATACAAATAGGCAAAAATAATTACAGACAGCAGTATTTAATGCTCATATTTGTCTTTTTGTTATTTTTGTATGTGCTTCACAGTAAATAGCATTTCTCCATGTTTTCTGATTGACTATGAATGAATCACAAGCACATGTACATTATCATTGGATACACTTATGTGACAATATACAGTCAAACACTTCATAACAACGATTAGATTAACAACAGATCTTATATTCTACTGTGGTTCTGTAAGATTTTAATGGAGCTGAAACCTTTCTATCACCTAGTGATGTCATAGGCATCATAATGTCACAGTGCAATATATTACTCATGTGTTTGTGGTGTCGCTGACATAAACACACTTACGGCACTGCTGCTCATAGACAAATAAAGCACATGCAAGTATGTATAGTACATAATATTTTATAATGATAATAAATGATGGTTTCTGTTTTATGTATTTACTATACGATATATCATTCTTTTAGAATGTACTCCTTCTACTTAAGATAAAGTTAACTATAAAGCAGCCACAGGCAGGTCCTTCACGAGGTATTACAGGCAAAGGCATTGTTACTGTAGAAGATGACAATCCCAGTCCTGTTATTGGCCCTGAAGATCTTCCAGTGAGACAAGACGTGTGAGGATACAGTTATATTGATGATCCTGCTCTTATGTAGGCCTAGGCTAATGTTTGTATTTGTGTCTTAGTTTTTAACAAATAAAGTTTTAAAAGTTAAAAAAAAAACTTACCATGGTAAAAAGTGTATTGAATAAGGATATAAAAAAGAAATAATTTGTACAGCTGTGTAGTTATTTCTGTTTGAGTTTTAGCTAAGAGTCAAAAAAATTTTTTAAAAAAGTTAATTTGTTATTGAAGAACAAGATTAAAAAAATAAATTTAGTCTAGCCCAAGTGTACAAGTGTACAGTGTTTATAAAGTCAACAGTAGTGTACAGTAATGTTCTAGGCCTCCACATTCACTCACCACTCCCTCACTGACTCGCCTATAGCAACTTCCAGTCCTGCAAGATCTTTTCATGGTAAATACTATATACGTGTGTACCATTATAAAAATCTTTTATACCACATGCTTACCATATCTTTTCTATGTTTAAATGTTTAGATATACAAGTACTTGCTATTATGTTACAATTGGCTACGATAATCTTTACAGTAACATGCTATACAGGTTTATATCCTAGGAACAATAGGCTATACAGGCTATACCATACAGCCTATGATGTTTGCACAACCAAAGTGCCTAATAACACATTTCTCAGAACATATACCTGTTATTAAGTGACACATACTCTCTCTATATATGTATCTATATATGTGAATAAATATACACACACATGATTATCAGTATATAAGAATATAGGATACAGTAAACATTTTTAAAACAGCTTATAAATGTATATATATTTCCCCAAATCTAAAAAATATATATGCAAAGATGAGTCTTGATTTATACCTTTTAAATAAATCTACTGTATTATTTTCAAAGTTTTAATTGCTAATACTTTAATAATAATTATAACATTAATGTGTTTCAAAACCTCTTTCTTCTAAAAGTAAAAAATACAATACAATTTTACATATGGAGGACATACTATGGGACAGATAGTTACTTTTCATTTTATTGATGTTGCTCAAAGAAACATTACAGAATAGATATCATTTTCCATATCTCTTCAAAGAAAACTTGAGGCTTAGAGATGTTCGATATTTTCTACAGTAGAAAATATTTAGTCCCATAATTATTATATTTTATTATTTGTTCTAATTTTGTTATAATACAGTGTAATAGAACATTTTATATATTCTGCCGTTCTTAAAATAACACTTTTTCCTATTGGCAATACATTTCCAAATCATTTGAATGTCTTATGCTACTGTGACATTTGTAAGTGTATTTTGTATAGAGGATATGACATAAATATTTGTTCAAGAATTTAGGCCAAAAATATGAATACTCCATTTGAAGTTTTTTTATTTGCATTATCCATAATTCTGAAAATGTTTCCTTTCCTTATTGATTTCTCACATTGCATTTAAAGCTCCTCTTTTCTCTATGCCCTCACAAGGCATTAACACCTATTTTACAGACAAGTAATTACCCTGAGAAAGTGATTTCCAAACTGTAGTCCTGATGATTTTAGAGTTCTGAAGGACCCCTTTGAGGAAGATATTTCAAATGAGAGCAGACCTAATCATATTGGTCTCCAGTCCTCCCTCTCCACCTCCATCTTACTTTAACCACTGCCTTTCTACTTCCCTCTACATTCTCTATATTTATTTATATGATTTAATTTTAACAAAGATTCTGAGGCTAAAGTCACTTCCTAGTAAAATTTTAACACACTCGACTCCAAAACTATTGTTCGTCACTCTGAAAGTGTAAACATTTATCCTACAATTATCCTTGGAATCCCTGTACTTTGCTAAGTATATGGAAGAATACAAGCTCAGATACAGGGCTTACTGTTGAGAAGACTGAAGTCAAGGAGGAGAGATAAGAGTGGCACATATATAATCAGCAGAGGGAATATAACACTCAGAAGGAGAGAGGGTTCGTGGAGAAAGAAGAGAGAATTGGGCAAAAAGAGGCAGAAAGACAAATAATTTAAATAAATAAATAAATAAATAAAATAAATAAATGGTAAAAATTTCTGCCTGTCATGAAACTCAAGGGGCTTTTGCAGGGAAGTGAGAGCTTGAGTCTGCAATCCTCTCAGCCTGTCTCAGTTCCCTCATCTTTACCAGGGTGAACATCTTGCATATACAGGTGATTCAAGTGTTTGCATAACCTTTTGCCCAAATATGGATCCCTGTTGTATTAATTATTCAACTAAGAATAAACAACATATTACAACTTTTGAAACATTTAGCTGTGCTGGATTTACTGAAGTATGGTACAATAATTAACAACTTCAGAAATGATTTTTGAGATTTTTAAGGATCTGTTTATTATCAAATATCATTTTTACCTTATGCTCTGTCTTTTATAACATAAAATCCACAATGTAATACAATGTAAGTAGTAGTAAAGTACCACCAAATGGTCCGAGATCGATTTCTAGAGGTAGCACAGAGGGTGACAATTTTCTTTGCAGGGTATGAGTGCTTGTAACCATAGTAGATTTCAGGTAGGACATGGCATAGATGTTAGAAAAGTGAAGGAAAGAAAATTTGCCTTGCAAGGGGTGTGTGTGTGTGTGTGTGGTGCACATTTAAGAAAATGGAGTGGTATAGATAGCAAACAGAGAGTAGTGCGTTAGCTTACTTTTGCTAGCTACATTGGGCTTCAAGTGGGAGAGAAAGCAAAAATGTCTCCCATACTCTCTCATTGACCTCCTCATTTTTTCCTTTATAATGCTTTCTCTCCTTCCTCAGACAGAAAAATGAGAATATGAGAACAAAGTAGATAACAATTCAAAAGTAGAAACTCACTAGAGAAGAGGTGACAAGTAGTTTAACCTTATTCTATATCAGTAATCAGAGGAAATCTTCCCAGATGGCTTGCCATGAGATTCAGGAACTAAAGGCTCCTTTCTTAATATATAAAAGGGTAAGGGTTTGCATTCCATTGCTCAGATTTGAGAATGTGTGACTATTGCCCAGAACTAACTTTTTACATTTAGATTTTAGAGTAGTGCTTTCCCTAACCCTTTAAAATATGTTAATATGCATTGAACCTGCCTAGGTACCAATTCAATATTTCAAATAAAGGAGTAAAACAGTAATTACGGCTTCCTGTACATAATGTAAAAAATTCCACAACAAATTTAACAGATACTTCAGTTTTCAAAATGACACCATCATTTTGTGTGTGTGTGTGCCCTGGCTGGCAGTGCTGTTGAACGTTATTGCCAATACAGATGTAAATGGTGAACTGAACAAAATATATCATTCGATGAGGGAATCTTGAAAGTTTAATGCTATTTGTTGAAAAGAAGCTTAAAGAACAAATTTCTTCTATTGGAAAAATATTTAATATCTTCTTTGTATGACTCACACTGTCTCAATCAGAGCCATACTCTCATTTTTCTTCTAAATCAGAGAATAAAACAAAATCCATTAAAAAACAAAATTAAGCAACTTTGCCCAGGGTAGCTCTCCTCTTCAGTTCTTTAGTTTTAAAAAAAAATGCAAGAGACCAGGTCAAGTAAGGCAGTATACATCATTTATTGGCCTGATGTGTAGCTTTTCTTACTTATCAGATCAGTTTTCTTAAACTAGTGTGTTTGGATTTGATGTGTGGGGGTCAGTAACGTAATGCGAGGGATATTCCACTTGCAGAGTTTTGTGGAGTATTGGCGGGAAGAGCTGCTTTGTTCAAATCAATGACTCAGCATCATTGTGGGCAGTGAGAGCATCTCTGTTCCGTAGTTACATACACTTGGTACTGAAGAGTTGTGTTAAGCAGGAACCTAACTCAGCAAAGATCAGAAAAACTGAAAAATAGAGTCAATGTTTAAACAAGAAAGTAGGTAGCCAGAGAAGATCAACACAGATTAGTAAGAGAAAAGTCCTGAGGCAATATCGGAGATGAAGAGTATTTTCTCTGTATACACATTTGTTCTTAGACAAGGGAAAAAGCTTAGTATATATGGTTTGTTGAAAGAGCAAGATTCATATAATGTCATCATACAACAAATGTATTTCCCTCATGCTTGTTCTGAAATTTGCTCCCTAGCAATAAATTTATTCTGCCCCCGAATAAAATCTCTAGCTGGTTCCAAAGCTGATTTGCCCACTCTTAGATGGTAAGACCTCAGGTCCCTTGAGTCAAAAACGTTTTAGTTATGTAATAAGTATTTTCAGTCCAGTATAATAATCAAAATTTTGAAATTATTCAAAGATAAAGCTTCCCACTTCACTCAATTAAATCTAGCAGAGTCTGGAAGTAGGGACATGCAGAAAAGGACATGCTCAGCTCTTTCTGGATTTTCAGTCTTATGAAGGAGAAGGAAAGATTGGTATCCACTGAACTGGTGCTATTTTGAGCAGCAACACTGTTCAATGAGATTGGAATGTGTTTAAAGCTGACGTTTTTCTTTTGTGGAATGCTCCATCACTGAGATGTCCCCTGGAAGTTACTCTCATTAGTCCAGGGGTAAAAGAGAAGAAACCACCACCTTCTCCATGATGGAAAAGGTTGAATTTTTCTTCTGTCTGTAATGCAACTCTTATAAACCTAGGTGTTTGAGGCCAAGGGGCACAGAAAGGATTCTAGCCACCTTCTTTGATTGTCCTGAATAGGTAGTCCAGTACCTCACTTTGGGATGTCCAAGTGTTTGCCGTGTATTGTCATGAGGCAAGCAGTCCCACAGGAGTACACTGCAACCTGACATCTCCATCCCTCATTCTTTAGCCTCACTGCGATTCCTTTTCTGTTTCTACAAATTCTAGAAACTATTCTCACCCATCGGCTGCCCTTTACCTTTCTGAATCTTATTTGACACTTTGGGCCATTTGACCCTTCCTCAAACTTATTCTTTTGACTTCCACACTACATTCTCATTCATCTCCCCTGCCTCGTGTGTGTGTTTGTGTGTGTGTGTGTGTGTGTGTGTGTATTTATTCTGAAAAAATTTTTTAGACACATGAATTGGGTCCTTGTCCTCTGCTTTTTTACCTTGAAATATTGTTTTATTGTTTTCAATCCACAGAAAGTAACAAATGAAATTATTTTTTAATCTTAATCCACATTTGTAGTGGCAACTACCACATTTACATCAATAATTCTTGTGTTGCTATTGTTGAGTGATACTTTAGCATCAATTCAAATTATATTTTAGCTAGTCTTCCTGCCTGTGGAGACTAAAAACCTAACTGTTACATTTAACAGATTCCCTTATGGCTAAATATATAAAAGTGACTTAGGATCTATTAAACAAAGGTATACACACAGGATCTAAAACATACAAAGTAAATGTATTAATTTTCTACTTCTACCATAACAAATTTTTACAAACTTAGTGTCTTATAATACATATTTTTATTCCCAAATGTTTGCAATAGCCAAAAGATAGAAGGAACCCAAGTATTCATTGATGTGTGAATAAACAAAAAGTATGTGTACATTTAAATATAATGGAATATACATGTGTATGTGTATGTGTGTGTATATATATATATGAATAGAAATATTATTCAGCCTTTAAAAGGAAGGAAATTCTGACATGTGCTACAACATGATTAAACATTGGGAACATTGTGCTAAGTAAAGTAAGGCAGTCATAAAAAGACAAACACTGTATGATTCCACTTACATGAAGTATCTAAGGTAGTCAGATTCACAGAGGCAGAAAGTGGAATGGTGGATGGCATGGGATTTGGGGAGGGGAAAATTGAAGTTTTGTGAGATGAACAGAGTTCTGGAGGTTGGTTGCACAACGATGTGAATGTATATAACACTACTGAATTGTACGTTGAAAATTGGGTAAGATAGTAAATTTGATGTCAAGTATATTTTACTACAATTAAACACTGAAAAAATATAAAGCATCATTCAAACACACACAATTTTCTTTTCTTACAGTTCTATAGGTTGTAAGTCCAACACGTGTCTTTCTGGGCAAAATCAAAGTAGTAATGAGGCCATGTTTCTTTGCTGGAGGCCCAACTGAAGACTCTGTCTCTTCTAGAAACAATTTATTGAGACCTTCATATTTCTTGGTATGTCCTCCTTCCTCCATCTTTAAACAGCAATGGTAGGTCAATTATCATGTTGAATCTCTCCAATTGGCGGCAACTGGACAAAGTTCTCCACTTTTAATGACCTATGTGATTAGATTGGGTTCACCTGGATAATCCAGACTCCTCTATCTATCTCAGGATCTGTAGTCTTAATCACAATCTGTAAATAAGCCTCCTTCACAATGTAAGGGAACATATTCACAGGTTCCAAGGATTAGAGTCGGAAATATTTAAGGAGCTAGTACTTTACCTGTCACCGTTAAGTCAGAAGACAGTGTGGGCAATAAGCATCTGTTTTGCTTTCTCGTCAATGATACATATAATTAGCATGACTTATCACTGTTGATGTTGACCTTGATCACCCAGCTGATATATATATAGTACTTGTAATTTTTCTCCACTGTTAGTTATTTTTTCCTGTATCCATACTGTACTTTTTGGAAGAAAGTCACACTCTGTACTTAATAGATGGGGAGTTGTATGCTCCATCTCCTTGAGGGAAAAATATCAACATATATTATTATTAAAAATTCTTCTGTATGGAACATTTGTCTCTTCTCTCTAAATTATTTATTTATTAAATAATTAATTTATATTGGATAGGACTCACGAATTTTTATATTTTAGGATATAATTCAATACTATTTTATATTTTTTTTTCATAAAATTTGCTCCAGCTTTGGCTATCGGAGCTCTTTCAGTTGACTCAAATGTCCCTTTGACGTATTTCCAACAATTTGGTCTGTTTGTCTGTCTTGGAGCGCTTTCTTTTTTTCTGTCACTACAAAATGCTCAAAGCTCATGCTCCCTATTTTTCTGCCTCGGTTCTAGACTCAGCAATTTCTCCAAAAAGCATTGGTTTCTTTTATTGGAGAAGGATATGGTTTGGCTGCGTCCCCACCCATACAATTGTATTAATTGTAATCCCCCATTATCCCCAGGTGTCAAGGGAGAGATCAGGTGGCGGTACTAATAATTGAATCAGGGGGCGGTTTCTCCCACACTGTTCTCGTGATGGTGAGTGACTTCTCACGAGATCTGATGGCTGTATAAATGTTTGGTAGTTCCTCCAGAATTCATGCTTCTTCCTGCCACCTTGTGAAGAAGGTGCGCTGCTTCCCCTTCGCCATCTGCCATGATTGTAAGCTTTCTGAGGCCTCCCCAGCCATGCTGAAATGTGAGTCAATTAAACCTCTTTCCCTTGTAAATTACTCAGTCTCAGGCAGTTATTTGTAGGAGTGTGAAAACGGGCTAATACAGAGAATGATATTAAAAACCAAAATCTAGATGCTCTATGGATTAACTACTACTTAGGTGTCGTTTCTTCTAGGCCCTCTTATCTCACAGCAAGGAAATATAAATATGCATACATACACGCACAATACACATTTATATAAATATTTTCGCATATACCTATTTGTATCAATATTAAGCTAAATCTGAGTTCATACTGATATCTTTAACTCTATTCATACCCACTATGTAGATCTTTCTAGACTCCTCTTTTTGCTTATTTGTAACCTCCCACATCAAGACTGAAAAATCTGACTCCCATCATCCATCCATTTATTTTCAGTATACATATATAGAGGTATCAGAATTCTTAACCTGTACCCTTATGGGAAATTCTTTATCAACTGGAGTATAGAGTTTACGTACAGCTTCTATTGCCTTTAGTCTTACACACTGCTCAATTCTGAAGGAATTTCTCAGCACTCTTTTCCCCCTACACGTTCAATGAGATTGTTTCTTACATTTGCAATACAGTGTGATTTTTTTTGTTCCGTTTTGTATTCCATCCTGGAATCCCTGCAACTATTAAATATATACATTTTTATTATTATTATTATTATTATTATTATTATTATTATTTTTGAGACGGAGTTTTGCTCTCGTTGCCCAGGCTGGAATGCAATGGTGTGATCTCGGCTCACTGCAACCTCTGCCTCCCAGGTTCAAGCGGTTCTCCTGCCTCAGCCTCCTGAGTAGCTGGGATTACAGGCATACACCACCACACCCAGCTAATTTTGTATTTTTAGTAGAGATGGGGTTTCTCCATGTTGGTCCAGCTGGTCTCGGACTCCCGACCTCAGGTGATCCACCCACCTCGGCCTCCCAATGTGGTGGAGAGTTCTATGCTTAATGTCTTATATCCAATATTACTGTAACATGAAGTATAGTTTTACCCCCGGAAAATTTGCTCGTTCTTTATCTATTCAACCATCTTCCCCTCATACACCGCAATTGATATCTGTATGGTTATAGCTTTTTCTTTTCCAGAATGTCATATATTTGGACATTATGTAGCATTTAAGACTGGCTTCTTTCATTTAGCAACATGCATTTAAGATTCTTTCATGTTTTCTTTTTTATGACTCATTTTTTTAGTCAAAAACCTAAGTTCATTGATGGATGTGCTACAATTTGTTTATTCACACAAATATTCAGGAGCAGGTTTTAGTGGTGTGGATATTTCCAAATCAGTTAATATATACATAGGAGTTCAATTCTTGGGATGTATGGTAAAATTGTTTAGCTGTGTAAGAAACTTGCAAACTGTTATCCAAAGTTGCTGCACCAGTATACATTTCCATCAGCAATTAATGAGAGTCCCTTTTATTCCACATCCTCACCAGCAATTGGCATTGTCAGATATTTGAATTTTAATCGTTCTACTAGGTGTGTTGTGTTATGTCAGTTTTGTTTTAATTTTCAATCCTCTAATGCCACACTATGCTGAGCATCATTTTTACATTTGCTTACTTGCCATCTACATATCTTCTTATTGAGATGTTTAGATCTTTTGCCCATTTAAAAATGTGTAGTTTGTTTTCTTATTGTTCAGTTGGAAGACCTCTTTGCATATATTACATACAAGTGCTTTGCCATGTATATGTCTCATAAGTATTTTCTTCTACTTCTGGTTAATATTTAATTTTTTAAGTGTCCTTCACAGAACAGAAATGTTTATTTTAATAAATTTTCACTTATTCATTTTTTCTTTCATGGATCATACTTTTTGTATACATGTAAAAACACTAAGCCTAATGTTAACTCATTTTCTTCGATATTTTCTTTTACAAGTTAGAGATGTTATAGTTTTACATTTTATATTTTGAACTATAATCCATTTTCAGGTTTTGTTGTGTGTGAAAGGTATCAGGTCTGCTACATGATGAGCGTGGTCTCTTTTTCCTCCTCCTCCTCCTTTTTTTTTAATATGGGCATCTGATTTGTTTCAGTACCATTTGTTGAAAAGACTACCATTTTTCCATTGAATTGATTGTGCTTCTTTGTTCTTTTATATATAAACATATTCAACTAATTTTTATATAATAAAATGAATATACATTTAAATAATATATGTGGGGTGTGTGTGTGTGTGTGTGTGTGTGTGTGTGTGTGTGTATCCTCTTCCCCTTGGGTCTTGTACTCTGTATAAGTGATCTATGTTTATTCTTTCAATGATACCTTGCTGTCAGGTCTACTATAGCTTTATTGTATGCTATACACTCTGTCCTAAAATTTTGTTTTTCTTTAGTATTGTGATGGCTATTGTAGATCTTTTTTGTTTTTCATATAAACTTTAGAATCAGTTTGTCAATATCTACAAAATAGCTTGCTGGCATTTTGATTGGGATAGCATGGATCTATAAATCATTCTGAAAATAATTGACACACAAATATTGAGTCTTCTCTCCATTAACAAGTCATCTCTCTATTTATATAGATCCTTGATTTCTTTTAGTTTTTGGAGTAAAAAAAAGTGGAGCTCTTTTTGTAGTTCCAGATATAGATTCTTTCCTCATTTTGTTAGAGCTATACCTATTTTATATTATGTTCTATTGTAAATAGTATTAATTTTACATTTCCTATTCCAATTGATCCTTGATAATATAGAGAAAATCAGTAAATTTTTGTATATTGATCTTCTGTCCTGTGACTTTTGTGTACTCACTTATTAGTTTCATCAGTTTTTTGTTGCTTCTTTGGGATTTTCTGTATAGACAATCATGTCATCTGTTAAAGGTAAAATATATGAAAACAATAGCAGTAATAAATAAACTGATTCATAGGGACTGATGATATATATTGATGGAAAAATATTTAAAATACTGCTTATTATATTCAAGGAAATACAATGTATATTGACAATTTAATCAGTGTCCTGGAAATGTTAAAATAAACATAATCTAATGACAATTATAAAAGTAAAGACAAACCAGAATGGCAATGCCAGAAGAGAGTAGACATAGCTGAAAAAGAAGTTAGTAAACTAGAAGTTAATTTAGTAGAAAGTGTACTGAATGAAGAATGAAGAGAATTGAACAATCTAAGATACATGATAAAATAGACATAAAGGATACTGTGAAAAAGTGTAACATATAAGGGGGAGAAAAAGAAATATAGATAATAGAGCAGGCTCATTAATTAAAGATAATCATGAATAAGAATTATATAGTCTACTAGGAATGCCACAACAAAACACATGAGATTGGGTGGATTAAATGACAAATTTATTTTCCCAGTCCTGGAGTCTGGAAGTTCAAGATCATGGTGCTGGCAGGGTTGATGTCTTGTGAGGTCTCTGTCCTTAGCTTGCACACAGCTACCTTCTTGCTGTGTCCTCAGGTAGCCCTTTCTCTGGATGTGTCCATTCATGATTCCTCTTCCATTTCTTATAAGGACTCTAGTACTATCGGATTAGGGTCCCATGCTTAACAATTCATTTAACCCTAATCACCTCTTTAAAGACCCTATCTCCAAATATAGTCACATTGGGTGCTAGGGCTTCAACACATGAATTTTGTGGAGACACAATTCACTCCATATTAAAACTTTACAAATGTGTTAAAAAAATTAGACTATAACTTCAAGAAATTGTGTATAAACACTCAACAACATGGTCATTTAAATTCACATATACTATTAATATCATTATTAATGTGTAATGATATAAAGTATAAATAAGTGAAGTCATCAGTGAAAAGACAATGATTGCTAGCTGTATGTAAAATAGTAATCAAACAATGTACTATTTATAAGAAAGTAATTTAAAATACAAGTTTACAGAAAGTGTAGAAAATGGAAAATAATATACTTAAAAACACCAAAAGAAAGCTCATGAAACTATGTTGAGAGAATTCAAAAAATGAACATAAGTACATCACAAATAAAGGTGACACTTCATCTTGATGAAGAATTAAATCCATAGATTTTTAAAGCTATTAAAATCTTTATATAATTTATAATATAGTATTAAAATATATATAAAAATGGTAGATCTGAATGGAAAAATAGACAAATCCACAACTGTAATGGAAGATTTTTAGTTGCTGATAGAACAGTAGATGTATATTTAGAAATAATATATAAACTTTGAATAGTATCATTAATAAATTACTTGATTTATGTATATAGAATTCTGTGTCCAACAACAGCAGAGTGCAAACTCTTTTCAAACACATATAGGCTTTTCACAGAAATGACTACATGTTAGCATATTTCAAAATTTTTTAAATACTGAATTTATACAGAGTATATTCTCTAAATGCATTACCTTTAATCTAGAAAAACATTTCTTATGTGTTTAGAAATAAAGAAATATATGTCTAAATAACACATGAGTCAAAAAGTTATCACAATGGCTATTTGAAAATGCTTGGAGTTGAATAATAATGAAAATACAACAAATCAAACCTGTGAGCGCAACTAAATCCATCCTTAGAGAAACACTATTGCTCTAATCAAATATTTTAGGCATAAAGAAATAATAAAAACAAATAGGCTCTCTCAGGAAAACAAAAAATATTGACTATGCAAGGAATGTAGAACAAAAATAATGAAAATTAGAATTAATAAAGTACAAAACAAATATGCAATAAAAATAAAACACTCATCAAGCAAAAAGAGATAAGGCACAAATAATCAGATTTAGGAATGACAAGAGGAACATTGCTCCAAATTCTAAAGCATTTTGTTTTAATTATTCAAACAAATCAACAGTTTTAAGTGAATAAACTACAAAATATACATGATGTGGGCAAATCAAAGGCATGTTAAAGTTTACGAAACTGGCTCAAAAAGGAATAGGAAATGTTCATGAACCTATAACTATTAAATAAATTAAATCAGTTATTAATAAAGCAATCTCACCATGCTATCTATAAGCCTGTATAGGTTCACTAGCAAATTCAAAAAATATATATTATTAAAAATTGTAATTTTTGCCAAACTCTTCCAGAAAATTTGTTAAAAATAAAATTTTCATAAATGATTCCAGAAAACTGTTTATTAGAAAACATTTTAAGAAAGGAAAATTATACACTAATACTATTAACAAGTATGGATATGGATATACAGATCTTAAAATATTACAAAACCAAATTCAGAAAAGATAATATATAGGGTAATATATACTGAACAATTTTAATTTATCCTCAGTAGCATAAGGTCAGCATGATGTTAGAAAATCATCTAATATAATTCATCACATTAAATGTAGGAAATAATATCTAATCATTTTAATAGCTGCAGAAAAGCTTATTTTTGATAAAAATAAGCATATATTTATGATTTAAAAACTGTAAAATAAGGAATGCAAGATAATGTCATTAATCTTTTAAAGTATATCTACAGAAATTACAAATATCATTATTATGTTTAATAATAATATCTTGAAAACTTTTCTTTTAAAATTGGAAATAAAACAGTTTGACTCTTTCAGCACTTGTGTTCAACATTGAATTGGCATTACCAATCAGTAGAGCAGGCAAGAAAAATAAAGGGCATGTATTAGAAGGGAATAAGTACAAGATTTATTATTTGCAGATATTACAACTGTATACATTAAAAAATCAAAATAATCTGACAAATTATTGAAAGGAATAAATGAGATTAGCATGCTTCTCAGGAAAAAGTTTAATATGTCAAAATCATTTGTGCTACCATGCACGAATAAAAATTTTTAGAAATATTTTAAACAAAATACCATTTATAATTACATCAAATGCCATCAAATGTATAGAATTAAATCTAACAAAATTTCTGCAACACTTCTATGCAAAAACATATAAAACAGTCAAAAGAAGAAAAATAAGCAGGTGAACATAACTATAAAGATATCAATTATCCTCATCTATTCGTATAATGTGATACAAATCAAAATCTCAACAGATTTTATTGAAGAGATTCAAAAGTTAATTCTACAACTTATACAAAAATATAGTCAATCAGAGTGAAGACTCTTAAAGAACTAGGTCAGACTATTGTTTCTATTAGATGTCAAAACTTGCCGGAAAACATAGAAATGCCTAGTGGACTAGAATAGAACGATTAGCCAATGAGAGAGAATCTGACCTATTCATGTATAAGAGTTGATTTATAACAAAGTCATCCCTGCAGGACAGTGATGAAATATTCTTTTAATAAATGTCGCAAGAAACATTGTGTTTTCATGTGGGGAAAAAAAGAGACTTGTAACACATAGTATCCTAGATTTCAATGTCAGTTGCATTGTAGCCATTTGTGAAAGAGTAGACAATAAAATCTGTAGGTGATAATAGAGGAAAATGTAATGAACCATGAAAGAGAAAGAGTTCTTAAATGTGAGAGCAAAGGTATCTACCCTAAAAGAAAGAGAGCTTATTTGAACAACATTAAAACTAAAAACTTATTTCAATCAACACACCATTCATTCAGTGAGAGAAATGGCAAGCCAGAGAGTAAAAGATAGATATAAAATACGTGACTAATAACATATATTTTAAAAACATTAAAGCATCAAATTTGACAAAATGAAAAAAAAATTAAATATTCACTTTGATACAAAATCCAATGTCTAGTGACTACATAAATGGCTGTTCAATGTTATTCATAATCTAAAAACCAAATGAAACCCAAATGAGAATCTACTATATAGATGGCTAAACATAAATAATGATAGCGCTATGTGTTTGTCACAGTGTAGCAGTGGAAATAATCATATGCTGCTGATGGGAGTGGATACAAGTACAACTAATTTGGATTACAGTTTGGCATCATCTAGTAAAAATGAAGTTCCATGTATCCTATGAGAAAGTAACTATACTCCTGGAAATTAACAAAAATGAAATTATTGTATATTTTCTAAGTGGCATAATAAAAATATTCATAATATTTTTGTAATATACCCCAAACAGAAAACAAAATAATGTTCAATGAAGAATAAGATATGTTCATAAACTATGGTATTTTCACCATCTAATACTATAATAAAAATGAAAATATTCCTACCAAACACAAGGTGAATGAATGTCACACCACATTTCAAAAAATTGTACTTTGTAATGGACACGGGGTGGTACCGTGTGGTGTTTCAATACATATGCGTATTGCATAATGATCATATCAGAGTAGTCAGCATGTTCACCAAGTTAAACCTTAATCATTTCTTTGGGATGATAACTTTCCATATCCTCTTCTCTAGCTATTTTGAAATATACAATACAATGTTATTAGTTATGTTTACCCTACTACATAATAGAACAGAAACACTTCTTTTTTCTATCTAACTGTACCTTTGTACTTGTTGTTCAGCATCTCCCTATTCCAACCACTAGCCTCTGGTAACCACTATGCTTTCTCCACTTTTATGAGATCAACTTTCCAAATATGAATTCACATATGATTCTGCATATGAATGAGTTTATGCAGTATTTGTCTTTTTTGTCATTTATTTTATTTAACATGATGTCCTCTAGGTTCATCCATGTTACCCTAAATAATAGGATTGGATGTATTTTGATAGCTAATAAGTGGAGGTATTCCATTGGGTAGATATACCACATTTTCTTTATACGTGCATCTGTTAATAGACGTTTAGGTTGATTCTATATCTTGGCTATTGTGAGCAATGCTGTGACAAACATAGGAGTGTAGCTATCTCTTTGATATACTGATTTCAATACTTTTGGGTATATACCCAGTAATGATACCGCTGGATCATGTATTTAATAGTAGTTCTATTTTTAATTTTTTGAGGAACCTCGATACTCCTTTCCATAATGACTGTACTAATTTACATTCCCACTAATGTTGTGTAAAAGTTCCCCCTTCTCCACATTCGCACCAGGATTGACAACACAGTTTTTTGAAGGGAAGAAAATAAAGGATTCTATTTATTTAGTGTCAAAAATCAACAACATTTATTTATATATGTGAAAGGTATGGGTATAAGTGTAGAAAACAGAAAATAATTAAGTGGTCGCCATAAAGTTCAGGATAGTAATTATATTTACAGGATAGAGAGGACATCATGATTTGGAAAGGATTTGAGGAGACGAGTGCTGAAAATGTTCTATTTTTTGACCTCGGTTAAAATAGAAGTCTCACTCTGTGATGATTTATCAATTTTTACATTTACATTTTATAAACTTTTCTACATGTGTAGTACATTTCACATTAAAAACAATTTAGGTACTTGAGTAAAACTGAGAATTTCCAGTATGAGTAAATGTCAGAAATGAAGAAACTAGAAAATAGCTAGGTAAATTCTGGCAAAACAGAATTTCAAAAAATAAAAATGATGATGTAATTATAATTTTAGGCATAGCTGTAATAATAACTAAAATATTGGAAAAATGATCCTGAGGAATCTATCTTGAATTGCAGCGCAGAGTAAGATAGGCACCGAAACCATGCAAAGGAGATGGGGAACTCTGGAGGATACTATGAAAAGCAGAGGAGAAAAAAATAGGAAAAAAGTATTATCAGAGAAGTTTCCAGAACTAATAGATGAAAGACAGTAATCCCCCAATTCAGAAATCCCAGTGAATCCAGAGTCATTAAATAGAAAAGAATTCATGGCCGGGCGCGGTGGCTCAAGCCTGTAATCCCAGCACTTTGGGAGGCCGAGACGGGCGGATCACGAGGTCAGGAGATCGAGACCATCCTGGCGAACACCGTGAAACCCCGTCTGTACTAAAAAATACAAAAAACTAGCCCGGCGAGGTGGCGGGCGCCTGTAGTCCCAGCTACTCGGGAGGCTGAGGCAGGAGAATGGCGTAAACCTGGGAGGCGGAGCTTGCAGTGAGCTGAGATCCGGCCACTGCACTCCAGCCCGGGCTACAGAGCGAGACTCCGTCTCAAAAAAAAAAAAAAAAGAAAGAAAGAAAAAAAAAAAAGAATTCATATGCAGGGAATATGACCACTACAGAAAAATCCTAAAAGTGTCAAAAATTTAAGAGATCTTTCTACAAATATAGATAGATAGATAGATAGAGATACAGATCTAGATAGATATACAATTTGACAATTATAATTTCTTAAAGGCTAAAATTATTTCACTGTACGAGTTGCTAAGATATATGATAAAATTATGCAGAAATGAATGCCAATAATATGTAAAATTCAGTATAGCTATATTTTCTCAAAAGTCAGAGAGGCAATGGATTGAGGTGTGTCAATAGAGACTACAAAGATAATGGTTATGACTTATTACATACATATGTACACGTGTGGGTGGGTGTGTGTATGGGGACACATGGTGGTTTTTTTTTTTTTTAATTTCAATAGCTTTTGGGGTCAAGTGGTTTTTGGTTACATGGATAAATTGTATAATGGTGAAATCTGAGATTTTAGTGCACCTGTCACCTGGATAGTGAATGTTGTACTCAATAAGCAGTTTTCCGCCCTCATCCTCTTCCCACCTTCCCCACTTCTGAGTCTCCAAAGTCTGTTACATCACTCTGTATGCCTTTGCGTATCATAGCTTAGCTCCCATTTAGAGATAAGAATACACAGTATTTGTTTTTCCATTTCTGAGTTATTTCACTTGGAATAATGACCTCCAACTACATCCAAGATGCTGCAAAATACATTATTTCATTCTTTTTTATGTCTGAGTAGTATTCCATGGCACACTATAACACATTTTCTTTATCCACTCATCAGTTGATGGGTGCTTAGGTGCATTCCATATCTTTGCAATTGTGAATTGTGCTGTGATAAACATTCACATGCAGGTGTCTTTTTTATATAATGACATATTTTTCTTTGGGTATATACTCAGTAATGGGATTGCTGGATAGAATGATAGATATATTTTTGTTCTTTAAGAAATCTCCATACTGTTTTCCGTAGAGGTTGTACTAATATATATTCCCAACAGCAGTGTATAAGAGTTCTCTTTTCACCACATACATGCCAACATCCTTTGTTTTTTAACCTTCAATCATGGACATATCTGACTGGAGTAAGGTGGTATCTCACTGTGGTTTTAATTTGATTTACCCTGATGATTTGTGATATTGAGCATTTTTCATATGTTTGTTGGTCATTTGTTTATCTTCTTTTGAGAAATGTCCATTTGTGTCATTTGCCCATTTTTGATGAGATTTTTGTTTTTCTCTTGCTGATTTGTTTGAGTTCTTGCAGATTCTGGATAGTAGTCCTTTGTGGATGCATAGTTTGCAAATATTTTCTTACTCTTTTTAATTTTTGTGGACACATAATACATGCATATATTTATGGGGTACATGAGATGTTTTGATACAGGCATGCAATACATAATAATCACATCATGAAAGATGGGGTATGTATCCCTGCAAGGATTTACCTTTTCTGTTACAAGCAATTCAGTTATACTCCTTTAGTTATTTAAAAATGTACAGTTAAAATATTATCAACTATGTTCACCCTGTTGTACTATCAAATACTAGACCTCATTCATTCATTCTATTTTTTTTACCCATTAACCAACTCCACCTCCTTCCCGTCCCAGCCCCCACTACCTTTCCTAGCATCTGGTAACCATCCTTCTACTCTCAATCTCCATGGGTTTAATTATTTTAATATGTAAGAATGTGTGATGTTTGTCTTTCTGAGCCTGGCTTATTTCACTTAAACACAACGACCTCCTGTTCCATCCATGTTGTTGCAAATGACTGAATCTTATTCTTTTTTTATGAGTGAATAGTACCCCATTGTGTATAAGTACCACACTTTCTTTATCCATTTCTCTGTTGATGAACACTTAGGTTGCTTCCAAATCTTGGCTATTGTGAACAGAGCTGCAACAAACAAGGGAATGCATATAACTCTTGGGCATATTGATTTTCTCTCTTTTAGAAATGTACCCAGCAGTGGGAAACTCAGATCGTATGATAGTTCTGTTTTTAAATTTTTGAGAAACTTCCAAGTTGTTTTAGTGGTTGTACTAAATTACATTCCCACCAACAGTGTGGTAGTGTTCCCTTTCTCCACATCCTTGCCAGCATTTGTTAGTTGGCAAATATTTTTCTCCCATTTTGTGGGGTGTTTGTTGACTCTGATGATGACTTCTTTTGCTATGCAGAAACTTTTTAGTTCAATTAAGTCCCAATTCTTTATTTCCTTTTTGGTTGCATTTGTTTTTGGGGTCTTAGTTGTAAATTCTTTGCCTAGATCAATGGTTCAGAAGTTTTCCTAGGTGTTCTTCTAGATGTTTTTATGGTTTTAGGTCTTGGATTTAAGTCTTTGTTATATCCTGAGTTGATTTTTGTATACAGTGAGAGGTAGTGATCTAGCTTCATTCTTCTACATATGGCTATCCAGTTTACGCAGCACCATTTATTTAATCGGGTGTCCTTTCCCCAGTTTGTGTTTTTGTATGCTTTGCTGAAGATCAGTTGGTTGTAAGTATTTGACTTTATTTCTAGGTTCCCTGTCCTGTTCCATTGGTCTATGTATCTACTTTTATACCAGTACCATGCTGTTTTGGTAACTATATGATTGTAATATAATTTGAAGTCTGGTAATATGATGTCTCCAGATTTTTTTTTTCTTAGAATTACTTTGGCTATTTGGGTTCTTTGTTGTTTCCATATAAACAACAAAGGACTATTTCTTCTACTTCTGTGAAAAATGCTTTTCACATTTTGATAAGAATTGCATAGAATCTGTAGATAATTTTGGGCATATGGTCTTTTTCATGATATTGATTCTTCTGGTCCATGGGTATAGGATATATTTTCATTCATTTGTGTCATTTATGATATCTTTCAGCAGTGTTTGCTAATTCTCTTTGTAGAGATCTTTCACCTCCTTGGTTAAGTATATTTTGGTTTTTGTTTGTTTGTTTGCTTTTTCTTGTAACTATTGTAAAAGGGATTGAGTCCTTGATTTGATTCTCAGTTTCGATGCTGTTGGTTTATAGTAGTGCCACTTATTTGTGTATCTTGATTTTGTAACCTGAGACTTTACTGAATTCATTTATCAAAATCTAGGAGTCTTTTGGAAGAGTCTTTAGTGTTTTTTAGGTATATAATCAAATCATCAGCAAGTAGAGACAGTTTGACTTATTTTCCAATTTGGATGCATTTTATTCCTTTCTCTTGTCTGATTGCTCTGGCTAGGGTTTCCTGATCAATTTTTTAACCTGAATGCATACACAGACATTTATTTCATTGTTTTATTGACCCTCAAATGTATTTTAGAATTAATCTCTTGTATAAATTCAACAACTAATTAAAAAGAAGTATCACCTTGTCTAGTGCCTTCATTTTAAAGAATGTGGTGCTATGAAACATAATTTTAAAAAGCAGATTTGTGATAGTCTCAAATATGAGCTCAGGTATTCTGACTTGAAGGTCAACAGTGATAACATACAATGGTATCTTTTAAAATGCAGCCTTCCATCTAAATTATCTAGAAAAGTAGAAGACTGTTGTAATTTAATGATTTCAGTGGAGCTTGTCTTTTCTCAAATTATCAAAGTTAAACATCAAAGAAGGAACAAAAATGACACCAGTAGTAATTAGAAGCTTTTCTTGAGGGAATATGGTAAGAAATCAATTAAGGTATTTTTAACATTAGAAGTGATCTGAGCTATTCACAGCAAAAGTCATTGCTATGACAGACACAGAAAGCAAATTATAAGTGATTGTATAATGACAAATAAGGTTAGTAATAATTTAACCAATAAATATTTCCTAGATGTGATGAGTTAAACAGACAGGAGAGAGTAGATATACTCTTCATCTTCAGGAACTTTTCTACTTTCTGGTCATCTCTTTTCTGTAAATTGTCTATGTCAACAAGATTAGTGATTTTTTTTTCCTTTGTATCTTATTTACATCAAATTTTTTTAAAAAATTAAGTAATTCCCCAATTATTTCCTTTTCTATCCTATAGTGTTCATGAACTATTATACTATACCAATGGAGTCAAGAAATTTTCTTACAACAGCTTAAAGGCATATATTTTTAAGAAGTTTGTAAATGGAAAAGAGGGAAATGTCGTAGAGGACAATTATTCAGAAGAAGAGGGGAAAAAAAGGCAGGTATGGACAAAATATTGTCTATTCCGGAACATGCAAGAGAACACGGTGGTTTTTCTTTTCAATATATTAAGGAGACTAATCAGAAATATTAGTCAACCCAAGTCAGCGGACAACGGGGTTTAAGATAAATTGGTAACACCAGAAATTCAGGAGTCATTTCTGAAACTTGCTCATCTAAATTCAGAGTTGAACAAATGAGGTAAACTATCTTGATATATAAGATATATTTATTTGTTAGGATAGATGTTCAGTTGCCATACTGATGAGGCCAAAATATACTGTAGCATTAGTAGGACAGCAATTTGTTTCCTTCTCAGGCCAAAATATACTGTAGCATTAGTAGGACAGCAATTTGTTTCCTTCTCTAGGCCACACTGTCATTTAGGGACAAAAAAAAATTCAACCTTTTTTTGATTTTTTTTTGTTTTTTTTTTTGGTGACAGAGTCTTGCCCTGTTGCTCAGGCTGGAGTGCAGTGGCATGATCTTGGCTCACTGCAACCTCCACCTCCCAGGTTCAAGCAATTCTCCTGCCTCAGCCTCCTGAGTAGCTGGGATTACAGGTGTATGCCACCACGCCCAGATAATTTTTGTATTTTTAGTAGAGACGGGGTTTCACCATGTTGGCCAACCTGGTCTCAAACTCCTGACCTTGTAATCCACCCACCTTGGCCTTCCAAAGTATTGGGATTGCAGGCGTGAGCCACCACACCTCGCCAGGATGTTATTTCTTAATCTATGTGGTAAAAGCTGGACATTGCCAAGTCCAAGACTCAGCCTATACAAAAATAAAAAGCAAGAAAGGTTTTTAAGAATACCTGCAGGTTATACATGTATTTTCTGCTCCAGATCAGTCCGCAGGCACTTAGACTCACAGCCAGCTCCAAGGAATACTAGGAAATATAGAATTTTGCTATGTACTAAATACTAGGGCTTTAACATAGGGTTTACACTACTGTTGGAAAAGAGGACAAATTTGTATGGAATTCAGATAGCAGCAATTGCCTCACAGGGCCAGTGGGTTAAGAGGAATGGGACCTTGAATCCTGTAGGCTTATTTTCCTGATCAGAATCCTACTTACATTTCTCACTGTGTTTGTTAGCATACCTAACTTTAGTACAGTTACAATCACAAAATCTCCATGTTTTATCACAACTAAACTTTGTGTTTACTTCATTGACCAGTACAAATTAACAGGGCAGGGCATGGGTGGTGGTTTTGCTCCATCTAGTCATTCTGGAGTATAGGTTTCTATCAAGTAACTCTGTCTAACCCTAGACTCCAGGAGTCTCCAGTTAAATCTTCTGTCTCGCAGATGAAATTAAGTTTGGAGGACTGCATAATCATTTTGTGTATTACCTGTAGATATGGTATACATCATGTCCATTGGCATGTCACTGGCCAGCACTCAGTCACGTGGTTACACCTGTAAGGGGTCCTGAAAATGTAGTCTATGATACCCAGGAGGAAATCAGAAACAATTTGCTGATCTGTCACCAGATTTGCCATATGTAGTATACTCTAGTACATTTTATTAAAATTATACTAATGATACAGGGCTGCAATATAATATTCTGCTTGTGATGTTAAAATTAAATTAATTCCAATTTATACCAAAGTACATTTTAAACTATTAATTATACTACTGATCTTTCACAGCTACTACCATTCATTTTAAAAAATTCTTATTCTTAGAATAGATAGTTATTCTTATAATAGATGCATAAGAAAGGATGCTATCTATATTTAAATATAGATATCTTAGGAGAGCAAAAACATTTTTATGAAATGTAGCACAGCGAAAATAAATTTCTAAGTTTCTATCACCAATAATATGCAGTGAAAATAACTTTTGTTCCATGATGCTCATGATTTTCTTTTCTCTATTAAATAATCAAAGGTTTTTACAGAAGCAATATAGCCAAGAAGCATTTATTCTATTTAAAATACTCAAGATAGGGTTAAAATTAAAAAGTGTATATTTTTAATCAAAGACTTCCACCAAATATGATTCCACAAGATATTACTTTATCTTTACTATTTAACTTAATAGAAACTTAGATGATAAATGTCTCTCTGAAACTGTTTCTTTAATAATTATTAATTTTGCATATACTTATCTGAACAATGAGGTCCCCAAATGGTAAAACAAAAACCGTCAGAATATGTAAAGTAATATAGATGAAGAATATAAACTATATGATTGATTGCTGAAATATAAGCTAAAGCATGGTTATCCTATTTTCTGGGCCTCCAAATGAACATCAAAACAAAACATAGTTGCAATAACTTTGCTGCATTTCTTCCTTATAGAAAACTTGTTGAGTTTCCCCTTGAATTGATGTACAATATTTACTTTTGTTGCTGACTGCAGCAGTTTGTTCCATCTCATTAATTCAAGGAGTAAGAAACATCAAGGAACATCAGGAACATCATTAATCCGAAGACCATTTCTGCCCATGCCTAAGCGAAAATTTTAAAGATATTTCAAGATCCAACTAAAATAGTTATTAAAAAGCCTAACCACTATGTCTCAATTTATTTTCCGAGATAATTGTAACATCTTTGTCTTGGATCATGGGTTGATACATGTCTTTGGGTTTCATTTGCTATATTATTTTCAGAGCAAGGTAAAGGGAAAATTTAAATCACAATCAAAAACACTTAAAAAATTCAAGCTCAGTTTTAGATCCTTTAATAGATCATAATATAGTCCTGGTAGAAGGCATGCTTTATTTGGCATCATTAGGCAACATGTTTCGTCTTTCTGTCTTGTCTAGTATACGCTAAGCAGAAAATTCAACTATTTTTCCATATTATTTTTAAAAATAATTATATATTAACGTGACTAAGACATTCAACAATACACTAGAAGTTATATATGTGAGCAAATAACACATACTTTAAAAAATTATTTATTTTTATAACTGACCAATAAAAATGTATATATTTATGCTGTATTGCATGTTTTGAAATCTATATAAATTGTAAAATGCCTAAATCAAGCTATTAACATGTGCATTACTTCACATACTTATTTTTTTGTTGTGGTAACATTTGAAATCTATTCTTTCAGGAAGTTTTAAGTATACTATACATTGTTACTAATTATAGTCATCATATGTAGCATAGATCTCTTAAGCTTATTCCTCCTAACTAATTTTTTTTTACCCTTTGTCCAATGTCACTCTGATACCCCAAGCAACTCACCTGAGCCCCTGGTAAACTCCATTCTACTCTCTCCTTTCACAAGTTTCACTTTTTAGATTCAATATATGTGAGATCCAGGGTATTTGTCTTCCTGTGTCTGGCTTATTTCACTTAATATATTACAGGTTCATCCATGTTGCTGTCAGTGACAGGATTTTCATACCACATTTTTTTTTTTTTTTATCCATTTATCTGTCTGTGAGCATTTGAGTTGATTTCATAACTTGGCTATCATGAATTGTGCTATGATAAACATAGGAGTGCAGATATAGCTTTGACATATTGATTTTATATTATATCCTTTGAGTGTATACCCAGTAGTGAAATTGCTGGATCATAGGTAGTTTTATTTTTTTTCTTTCCAGATTGATGATTAGTTTAATTTTAAATGGTAGCACAGGGAGATACACACATGCACACACACACACACACAAGCACACAAACACACACACATTTATTTGTTCAATTTTCAGATGTGAACAGGGTTAAAAATAACTAGTTCTAACATAGTGGTCCCTTTTTCCTGTTTTTGGAGTTCATTGATATTGAGGCTAAATATATTCTTTTTTTGTAGTTAGAAATTTCAATAACCTTTTTAATATTTTTTTTTTTTACATTTTTATATATGACTCAAGGAAGAAGAATGGCTCAGGCTTTGAGAGCAAGCTGGGCAACATAATGAGACCCTGTCTTGGCAAAAACTAGAAACCATTAACTGACAAAAGTGGTACATGCCTGTAGTCTCAGTCACGCAGGAGGCTGGGATGGGAAGTTCGCTTGACCAGGAGGTCAAGGCCACAGTGAGCCATTATCTTGCCACTGCACTTCAGCCTGGGTGACAGAGCAAGACTCTGTCTCAAAAAAAAAAAAAAAAAAAAAAAAGACCTTGTTCAGGGATCACCCAGGGCTATATACATTTAAAAACTGGACAGGACTTAGCTTTTGGTTGATACCAGGTCATTGGCACCTTTTATACACTATCTATTTTTTCTTGTCCTTTAGGAATTGTTAGTGCAGTTGTAATTATCATCTTATGTTTTACCAAACCTTTAACATAGAAATCACAAAGCTTATTTCCTACTAAACACTGTATAGACCCTGTATCTATAATAAATTTCATGAATCCATCCTGTTATGCAGGGGTTGAAGCCATCAAAACACTTGAATCTGGAGGCAGCATGCTAACCATCAACTGCAGTTGTAAGATCTTGAGTTCATTTTCAGTTTTGCCCTTCAGAAGCCATACAACCATGTGTTATCTGCTAATGTTTCTGATCCTACAAATTCTCTTTTGCAAATAGTGACAATTCCATATTAAGAAACAATAATAATACTTACTTTGTTAATTGTTACATAAGACATATATGTAAGTTATTACTCAGAAAAGTCAGTTTCTGGCTACAATATTAGAATGATTAATTATTAGTGGAATGCAAGCCATAAATGCAGTGCCATTTGGGAAAGAAGTCATTGAAAAGAAGATGAGAAATGTTACAAGCACAAATTTTGCTTAATCACAAATTGTTAAGGAATGTCTCTGGTTACAAAAGTATTACCATAGCATAACATTGCATTAGACTCAGTTATTTAACAAAAAGATTGGGTTGGCTTCCTATCTTCTTCCTGAAGGCATGAAACTTTTTGTTATTCCCAGTTGTGCCACTATAGACTTTTATATTAAAATATAATAGCATTTATGTAAGATTACTGGGCTGAAGGATATTCTAGAATATCTACTTCCAAACTTTTTTTCTAAAACAAATGAAATAACTGAAATACAGGGTATTTGTGACTTTCTAATGGTCACATAGTTTTAATCGAAGAGATCAGACATCAAAACTGTTTATTCTAAAAGGCTAGTACTGATCTCAACTGATTTGCTAAGGTTTATTTCCCTTTCACTTTCCAAATGTTCAAAAAACTGAAATCCTATTACCAAAAGATTACCTTGCACAATTCCAGTGACTGGACCTTTTCCAAGTTCAGACTCTTGCAATGGAAATACTTACACTTCTATTGAGTCCTTGTATTTTCTGATTGTTGCAACATTTGCATGACTCTTGGATTTGATCTGCATCATTTGGGAAATGATGAAGAAAGTGTCAGTGTTAGTGACTGCTGGGAAACTTTGCCTGCAGGCTATGGTATGAAAGGACAGGAGTAGGAGTAAGATAGAAGTCCTCTAAAGAAAAAAAAATTGCAATTGAAAAGCGAGGGCAGAGATGCCAGTATTTGGCAGCAGATCCCCTAGTTTAGTATTTATAACCCAATCTGCTGGAGTTTATGAGGTAGAAGAGTGAAAAATGTGAGACTCTGCTTATGGCTAAAACAAAAGAAGAATGCCTCATCTGATTTATAAGACTTATAGGCCAATAAAGCCAATGTAGGAAATATCATCCTTTAAAAATGAATACATGTTCATGTATGAGTTTGATCTCTAAACATGATCTTTTTCAAGAAATAAATTTGATACTTTTAGCCACTTGTGTTTGCTTACATTATCTATAATGTACTTGATGTTGGGAAGTATAAGATAATCATAATACTAGTCAACAAATCTAATGAATGCTTGATGAAAGGCAACTTCACTTGGCACTGACATAATACTGAAGAGATGACTGGAAAATAGATACCATATTACTCCTGTTGCATACTCTTTAGAAATGTAAAAATTATTTTGCATTTTTCCAGTATATTGGATTCTAAAACCGAGAGTTATTGTCCCTTCCCTTATATAGAGAATGGTTGATCAAAGCGTGAAATAAAAATGGGGTGACTTGGAAATTCTGTAATAATTTCCATGTTTCCATTTAAAAAATTTAATTATATAAACTTACAATTAAACAAATTATAGGAAAAAAAAACAAGGAAAATATTTAAAACTCATTTTTTCCTATTTAACTATATTTTACTATCACATATGGTCTTGAAGTTATTTACATTTATTTTGTGAATATGGTGAAAATCCTGTACTACAAGAGCTGAGCGTGATGGATCATGCCTGTAATCTCAGCACTTTGGGAGGCCGAGGTGGGCAGATCACGAGGTCAGGAGATCAAGACCATCCTGTCGAAGACGGTGAAACTCCGTCTCTACTAAAAAAAAAAAATACAAAAATTAGCCAGGTGTGGTGGTGCGCACCTGTAGTCCCAGCTACTCAGGAGGCTGAGGCAGGAGAATTGCTTTAACCCAGGAGGTGGAGGCTGCAGTGAGCTGAGATCATGCCACTGCACTCTACCCTGAGTGACAGAGCCAGACTCCATCTCAAAAAAAAAAAAAAAAAAAGTCTAGTACTACATACTACATAATTGTGTGTTACTCCACATCTCAACATTCCATTCAGAGATGTCATGTTGGTGGTATACAATTGGCCATTGCAAGAGTGTTTAAAGCATGCAAATTGTCAAATGCTGCAGATCAGTTACAGATGTATTACTTTATTATCTCTTGATTTAAGAAAGTGATGGATAAAATGATGGAGAAAACTTAGTAATGCAGCTACAGTTTTAGCTGCATTGAAGATAACACAAAAAATGAGGAAATTTTCTACTAGCATTCAAAAAGGATTACTGAGGTATCAAAGAAAGAACTCACATCATTGACTATTAAGAGAAGTTCTGGCTGTTTTTTATGGTTTTACTTTTGTCTTATCATTAATATAGACAAAAATACCAAGCAGCATTCTCGTCAAAAATGTACTTGTTTGTCAATGACATGAGAGGCTAGTAAGTTGAGTTGGATAGTGATTAAACATTTATTCTTAGCCTGAATTTGAGACATTACTGTTGGTAATATAATTATTAAACAGTGGAATTTGGGAGAAATAGCAATTCAATCTGAAGTTATAAAGGTATGGAATTTCCAATAAAGAATAATGCCAACTGGGCATGGCTTACCACTGTAATCCTAGCACTTTGAGAGGCTTAAGGAGGACGATTGCTTGAGTCCAGGAGTTTTTAACCAGCCTAGGGGCAACATAGGAACACTCCCATCTCTACTAAAAAAAAATTAAAAACTTAGCCAGGCATGATTCTGTGTGACTGTAGTTCCAGCTACTCAGGAGGCTGATGTGGGAGGATAGCTTGACCCTGGGAGACTCAGGCTGCAGTGAACTGTGATGGTGCCACTGCACTCAGGCAGGGGCAACGGAGCAAGACTCAGTCTCAAAAAAAAAAAAAAAAAAAAAAAATGCATATTTTATTATTGTTTGTAAACTGTGTTACAAGACTTTTAGATTAGTGAACTTCATAATAAACAAATATGTGTGTATTTGTTTGCCAACACATACATACATACATTTTCTTATCCTAGAGACTCAGCTTTTAAACATTTATCAAGTCTTAATATTAGATATAGCAATTCCTGCCAGATTTTGGCTTTCATCTAAGTGAGGTGAGAACTAGCTATTCCCAAGTTTTGAATAAAAGAGTGGCAAGATCTGGCTAATAGTTTAAAATAATGATTTTCTGCTACTGCATTGAGACAAATAGACTCATGTTTGTCACCTAGCATTAGTTCTTTCTTTATTTTATTTTGAGGCATATTTGACTCAACATAAAGAGCACATTTCCTTGTCAATGCTTGTGGTGAGCTGTGCCCGTGTGATTAAATTCTGACCAATGGGTTGTGGGTGGAAGTAAAGGGCACACCGTTCAGATTGTGACCTTCTAAAGGAGAAGTATGTGTTTCTGTTTCTGTTTTACAGATGCAGAAACTGAGCTAGGTGAGTGTAAGTAACTTCCCATGTGTCATGCAATCAGTAAACGACAAACATGATTTCAAACTTAGGTGGCCTTCCCCTAGAATTTGTGCTAGATGCCACTATAAAATAGTGCCTTATAGTGTGTAGAGATTTTTTAATACCTATATGTGTGAGATGGTGGTTTGAAATTAGTTGAAGATTGAAACTTAAAGTACATATTTTAAGCAGTCTATACATGTTTTATGAAAAATGAAGATGGGTGAAGTAGACAGATTAATGACTTGTTCTATGGATCAGGTACTGATGCAAAATAGGTAGAATTTTTTGCCTTACCTTATCCTTCAGCATGTGCATGTGTTTGTGTCTATGTGTTTGCATACATAGATACACACATATTCACATATATGTATATGCATATGTACATTGTACATGTGTACATCTATGTATTGGTGATAAACCTGAAAATTTCAAAAATACATGTGCCTAAATGAATATTTTTCTGCCTATGTTTAATTTATGTAACTCTTATTCAGCATTCTTGAAACTACTTGTCTAAGTCTTAAGAATGTTATAATTCAAAATTATAAGAAAATAACTTAGTTGGCTTTGTTTCCAGAAAATTATAAAGACATATTTGGAACTATTAAGTGATTTAAAAACTACCAGAATTCACAGCTATTTTCCCATAAAACATAAAGAATTAGAAGCAAAAGTGGATCTTGCCTTTTTGAATGATAAATAAGGGCCTCTGAATTCCAAATCCTTTACCTTTGCTTTCTGTAGGCTCAGCATACTCACTGCCAACACTGTGAAAATATGAAATAGTTCAAGAAACTTTATATAAAACCTGTCAATAACTTAATTTGTAGATAAGATGAAACCAGGAGAGTAGCAGAAATTGACAACATTTCTGAAAGAACACTATATTGTTATGAAATGCCAAACTCTAAAACTCAAAAAGCATGTTAGGAGAAAGTTTTAAAGTTACTATAGCTATCATACTTTAATTTATTTTAATGTGTACCTCTCTGTTGGCAGAAACGACTTGAGTTGGTAGACAGAGTTTGACAAGCCTATTTTAGCATCAGAACAGCAATGAAGAATAGGTTATGTCAAAGAAAGAGTTATTGAAGCACCCCCTTTTGTAAAACTTCAAATTGGATAGAGAAATTTTAAGGAAGAAGAGTTCAATATTTCTCCAAAGCACTGAAGCTGTTTTATAGAATCATTGAAAAAGTAGAGCATAGACCCTGTGAAATATAGCAATGGTAAAATGTGTGAATTCCTTTAAAAAGGGGAAAGCAATTTTTGCAAGACAGAGCTGTTATGGCGTAGAGTTTTATAAAGTTCCTTCTAGAGTCACAGCTCATTAAAATTCTATATTGGTCCCTCATTAGTCATGACAGGCCTGACAAATTGCTTAAAATCTCTTAAGCAATTTATCTAGATAATTTTAAGAAGTAAAACAAATTTCAGGTAAAGTATTTAGCAGGGTTTTAAACACATAGTAGAAGAACCTCAATGAAATGATGAGCTACAGTGTAATGGTGACATTCGGATTAGTACAATTTGATGTGGTAGAGTTGAGCTATTATAGTCAAAACAATATATCTGAGTTTACTAAGAAATAAAGAAGTTCTGAAAGAAATAGGTCAAAAAGGCACACTTTATTTCAGGATGCCATTTAGGTTTAAGTAGAGTTTTCTAAAGGTTCATAAGTCAATTACTTTAGTAATTACTGCAGTAGGATTAAAAGTTTACTTTCTAGATATTTATTATTAAATGGCCCATATAAGCACAAATGACTATGAATAAGTTTAGTGTTACATACAGATACAGATAAAATGAAAATAAAATCATTAATTAAATTTTGTTAAACTCACTTTATACTTTTTAATGTCCCATGCATACTGAACTCAAAAATATAGAGCATGCTCATAGAGCAACTACTCTTGTTCAGGGCAATGTTTTAGATTCATAAGAGCACTAGGGCTTTAAATGAAGTGGCTCAGGGTACACAGAAGTGAACTTGAGGAAAACATTCAGGAATGTCATCCTTACAGATGACTTATTTGAATGGCATATATTTATTTTTATGGATTTATATACAGCATCTCTCACCTCTCTGTGGCTTTCTTTTTAGAAAGTTATCACAAAAAATTATAAATGCAAAAGATTTTTTGTTTTTTTTGCAATGTATTTTCTCTAGTGATTACCTGTATGTGTGTAAATATGTGTGGACATACACACATATAGACATACATCACACAGATACACACATATAGAATTTTGGAAGAATTGACATAAAAGAGTAAATAAAACCAATATCAGGATTTTATTCAGATGTAAGCAAAATAAACTTAAACTGTCAACTTAAATAAATAATGGCTTTATGTATCTCACACAAGAAAAAGACGGATGTAAGAAATCCAGTGTTAGCACATTGGATTAAGTTCTTAAGACCCTTTTCTTGCAGTTTCTGCTTATGGTTCATTTTTTAGAACTGGAGCCTTGACTGAGCCAGCTGCAAGAGTAGGGGGAAGGTAAATATTTTAGCATTTGGCATCATTATAATAAGAGGAAATCAAAGGAGAATTTGAATGTGGATAATTTGGGATAGCCAATCATCATATATGCCAAAATATTTACATATTTCAAAATTCTGGAAGAGTTTCATTATTTCTTGAGAAGTGAAATGCATAAACCATTTTGCATTAGTTTAGCTACCATGACTATAATTGAGAAATTAAATAATAATATAAAATTAATTGAAATGGAAACCAAAGACATTTTATTGTATTTATAGATATCTTTTTCATTTCAAAGTGTATTGGTAACAAACATTTAATATTTGTCAAGGAGGATGATTTTAATGTACTTTTTGAAAATAAAAAAAACTGCATTAGTATTCTGATTATTTCAGCAATTATGTAGGGTAGTTAAAGAAGATACTTAATTATTATAATTAAAAATCTTGAAAGGATTGTCCAATTATGATGGACATCATTAAATATTTAATAGTGTGAAAATTATTTAATGATGATCTATTTCTTCCATTATAGTTCACAACTGAAATTTCATGTCTGTAAAACTCTGTGACAATGAATTATTTTAATACCTAGTCACTCATATGAATGAGCAAAGACTTAAAGTCTGACTCCGTGTGTCACAGCCATTAACACCTTGCTAGTGTTTACTGCTTTTAGCAAACTATTCCATCTACGTGGAAGAAGTAAGCAGTGAGTATTTTATGGTTTTCTCATCTGCCTCAATCATTGCTAAATAAATTGAATGTATTAGGCAAAATGTGGCAGAGAAAAATTTATTTAATTTGGCAAATTGTTTGGAATTAAAGAAAAATCTTTGCTAATTTCCACTAGATTTGATGAAACAAATAGCTGTGTTGTGCAGAACAGTGGGAGAGGTTTGTGTTGCTTCTGAGAATACATGGAGAGACATCAGATGAGAACAAAAATACAAGAATTTGAGGGACATTGAATATCTCAGGCCTTGAGGCGGGTGTTGGGCCTTCTTGGTTACAACTCTAATTTTGAAATACTTGGTGTGAGTGGAACTAGGGCAGAAATTGATTGAGGGAGTTGAGTTTTATACACAATAGTTCAGTGAGAAGAAGAAAAAGACTAATAATCACAGCAGAAGCCAGATATACAGGTAAGCATCAACTCACACTTTAATAACATAAATTTAAAGAAAATTGACTTTGAGACTTGACATTATTTGCCCTTAGTGTAATAAATTGCATGCTCTTGATCTGAAGGTAATATAACTTCTAATAGCAGCAAATAATTTTAGCTCAAAGAGTTCCTTTATTTAAACAAATCAAATGGGCTGAATTTTCCCGAACTGCAAACCCAGACTTCCACAGGCTTCAATAGCAGATGCTGAAAACATTTAGAATATTGATAGAAAAAACACACTGGAAAATTAAGAAATTTCATTCTTAGTTAAATATCAGTATCATATTTTCTTACATAGTGTGGTAGGCTGAATAATGCCCCCTCCCAAAATATTCATGTCCTAATCCCTCGAAACTGTGAAAATGTCACCTTACATGGTTTTGCAGATATGATTAAGGATCTTGAGAAGGGAGATTATTTTGGATTATCTGAGTAGGCCCAACATAATTACAATTATAAGGGTCTTTACACGAGGGGACTAAAGAGTCAGAGTCAATGAGGATATGAAGATGAAGGCTGATATGGTTTGGATTTGAATGGTTATCCCCTCCAGATCTTATGTTGAAATGTGACTTCCAGTACTGGAGGTGGGCCTAGTGGGAGGGGTTTTGGTCATGGAGGTGAAGTCCTCCTTAATGGCTTGGTACTGTCCTGATGATGAGTGAGATGAGTGAGTGCTCACTCTGAGTTCAGGTGAGATTGGGTTGTTTAAAAGAGGCTGGCATATCCTCCTTCTCTAATGCTCCCTTCTGTCTTGCTTCCTCTCTCACCATGAGATACTTTTGCTTTTCCTTTCCCTTCTGACATGAGTGGAAGTTCCCTGAAGCCCTCAGCAGAAGCAGATGTTGATGCCATACTTCCGGTACAGCCTGCAGAACTATAAGCCATATAAACCTCTTTCTTTATAATTACCCAGCCTCAGCTACTCCTGTATAGCAACACAACAGGGACTAGCAGAGTAGCAGAGGCTAGAGAGGTAAGAAGATATTACACTATGTACTTTAAACACGGAGGAAGAGGCCACAAGGTAAAGAATGTGGGTGGCCTCTAGAAGATGGAAAAGGTACAAAAATGGATTATTCCCTAGAGTCTTCATGAGGAACATGGTCCTGTCAACACCTTGATTTTAAGACTTCTGACCTCTAGAACTGTTAAGATAATGAAATTTGTGCTGCGTTTAGCCACTAAGGTTGTGATAACATGTTACAACAGCAATAAGAAATTGATACACATAATGTTTTGAGATTATTTAGAATACCAAGAATTAACTAGTAGGTGTGGTTCATCTTGTATTCCAAAATTTATTTATTTCCTTGCCAAGTTTAGGTGCATCCAGATTTCTGTGACAATGAAAGGATGGGTTTATTTTTATTTATTTATTTTATTTTAGTTTTTACTGTAACATATTCTTTTTCTCCAACACATGTACTTATTGGCAAGGTGTGGCACATCATTGGAATTTGATATGGTTTGGCTCTATGTCTCCACCCAAATCTCATCTCAAATTGTAATATGTGTTAGGGACTAACGTGGGAGGTGATTGGATCATTGGGGTGGTTTCCACCATGCTGTTCTCTTGTGAGCCAGTGAGCTCCCACAAGATCTGATGCTTTTATAAGCATCTGGCATTTCTCCTGCTCACTTCTCCTCTTTCATCTGCCACCAGGTAAGATGTGCCTCTTCCCTTCCCCCATGATTGTAAGTTTCATGAGGCCTCCCCAGCCATGTGGAACTGTGAGTCAATTAAACCCCTTTTCTTTATAAATTAGCCAGTCTCAGGTATGACTTTATAGCAGTGTGAAAACGGACTAATACAGCATTGCTTTTCAAGAAAAATGAAATCTTTTTCTAATCTCTATTACTTGGTTTTCCTCATAATTACAACAAGTACTTCATCATTGCTACTACTGTAAGGTCTGTAGGGAGTATTATTCCATTTTTTTTTTTTATGGAAAAGCCAAATATAAATTTATTGTTTTTGAAAGGTCAGTGTGCAATTATTGGGGTTACTAATTGACTTTAATTTTTATGGGACTTCAAAATCTTGTAGTATATGTTCAGTCTACAGTCGCTGTAAACATGATTTAATAATTGGCATTATTTCAAAAGTCTTAAAAAAATAAGAAACGAAAAAACCCATGGTGAGTTGTGAAATGTCCCCCCAAGAATAGGTTTTGCATAGGCTGTGATGAAAAATTTCTATACTGTAGCAAAACTCTGTTAAATAACTACATAGAAAGCAAAGGAAAAGTATGTGGCAGAAGGAAAGGAGAGGCTGCTTTGGCGATTTTAGTTCTTCTATTTATCACTTTAAATAAATTGAAAATGTAACAGAGGAACTCTAAGACTATAATTTAATGTACTGTACTGTATTGTTTATTGAGAGAAAATAGCAGTAGCAAAAACATTGTATTTCAAAATGTTATTTTATAAGATTATTTCAATTGCTACCACCTTTTACCTATAATTTTTATTTTTGCTCAACGGCATTTATTACGTACAGACTCTAATAGGAGTTCTTTTTTTTTTTTTTTTTTGAGACGGAGTCTCGCTGTGTCTCCCAGGCTGGAGTGCAGTGGCCTGATCTCCTCACTGCAAGCTCCGCCTCCCGGGTTCACGCCATTCTCCCGCCTCAGCCTCCCAAGTAGCTGAGACTACAGGCGCCCGCCACCACGCCCGGCTAGTTTTTTGTATTTTTAGTAGAGACGGGGTTTCACCATGTTAGCCAGGATAGTCTCGATCTCCTGACCTCGTGATCCACCCGCCTCGGCCTCCCAAAGTGCTGGGATTACAGGCTTGAGCCACCGCGCCCGGCCTCTAATAGGAGTTCTATCCAACCAAATTTTTTTCAAGACAAGAGATATCTACATCGAGTGGCAATTCAAACAATGCTCAGGATGCTGGCCATCACTCCATTCCTATAGTTAACTTGTGTACTTCCCTGCTTCAGTGATTTTAGAGAATCATATTTATAAAAGAGTAATATCTTTTAGCATTTTTAGAAAACAGTGTCAAGATTGTTGAAATGGTTTAAAACACTATTTGAATTTCCTCTGTATCTCTCTACATATTTTTTTCCAGTGATATGTTTGATGTTTAATTTTATTTGCTATCTTATTAGTGAGGTAAAATTTAATTCATTTGGGCAACATTTTAATGTTATGGCATAATATTTGACCAATAAATAACATTTACTTCAATGTTATATACTAACTTAGTTTTTATATGTATATACACACACACACACACACACACACATATACATACACACATATACACACATACTGTTTGTAGACATAAATGTATGTGTACATATGTATGTGTACACATGTACATGTATATGTGAATATATATGTGTGTGCTATAAGGATTTTGTGTACCAAAATGTCTAAGGGTAAAGGCCATATGATTATATAAGCAAACTCACAAATTTACAAATTCATTAATGAGCTGCCTAAGATAGATTTGGCTATTCTGGGACTTTGTTGGTTTCATATAAGTTTTATAATAGTTTTTTTCTGTTTCTGTAAAGAATGTTGTTGGTATTTTGTTAGATATTGCATTGAATCTGTAGATTGGGCTATCATGGATATTTTAACAATATTAATCCTTCCAATTCATGAACATGAAATATTTTTCCATGTTTTTATTTTCTCTTCAATTTATTTCATCAATTTTTTATAGTTTGCTTTATAGATCTCTTTCCTTTCTTTGGTTAATTCCTAGGTATTTAATTTTATGTGTGGCTATTGTAAATGGAATTACTTTTTAATTTATTTTTCAGATGGTTCACTGTTGACATATAGAAATGCTACTTGGTTTTGTATGTTGATTTTGTATCCTGCAACTTTAATGAATTTGCTTATCAGTTCTAATAGTTTTTTTGTGGAGTCTTTATGGTTTTCCAAATATCAGATTATATCATCTGCAAACAAGAATAATCACTGGTGACAGTGGGCATTCTTCTTGTGGTTCAGGTCCCAGAAGAAAGACTTTCAGTTTTTCCCCATTAAGTATGATACCAGCTGTGGGTCTATCAAATACGGCTTTTGTTATATGGAGCTATGTTCCTTCTATCCCTAGTTTTTTGAGAGTTTTTATCACAAAGAGGTGTTGGATCTTATCAAATGCTTTTTTAGCATCAGTTGAAATAATCATATGGTTTGTGTCCTTCATTCTGTTGATATGATGCATCACATTGATTGATTTGTGTATGTTGAACCATCTTTGAATTTCTGGAATAAATCCAACTTTAGCATGATGAATAAGTTAATATGTTTTTTGTTTTTGTTTGTTTGTTTTGAGACAGAGTCTCATTCTGTTTCCCAGGGCAGAATTCAGTGGCATGATCTTGGCCCACTGCAACCTCTGCCTCCTGGGTTCAAGCAATTCTGGTGCTTCAGCCTCTCAGGTAGTTGAGATTACAGGCATGGGCCACCACACTTGGCTAATTTTTGTATTTTTAGGAGAGACAAGGTTTTACCATGATGGCCAGGCTGGCCTGGAACTCCTGACCTCAGGTGATCTCCTTGCCTCAACCTCCCGAAGTGCTGGGATTACTGGCATGAGCCACCAATCCTGGAGCCATGAATCCTGGCCTCTAATGTACTTTTGTTTAGGATTTTTGTTTAGGATTTTTCCATAAATATTCATCAGAGATATTGGCCTGTTGTTTTCTTTTTCTTGCTGTGTGTTTGTCTGGCTTTAGTATCAGGGTAATACTGGCCTTAAACAATGAGTTTCAAAGTATTCTTTCCTCCTCTATTTTTTGGAACCATTTCAGTAGGATTGGTATTAGTTCTTCTTTAAATGTTTGATAATATTAATCAGGGAAGCCATTAGGTCCTGGGCTTCTCTTTATGAGGAGACGTTTTACTATGACTTCAGTTTTGTCTCTTATTATTGGTCTGTTCAGGTTTTGGATTTCATCCTAGTTCAATCTTAGTACGCTGTATGAGTCTAGGAATTGTCCATTTCTTCTAGATTTTTCACTTCATTGGCATATAGTTGCTCATAGTAGCCACTATTAATCCTTTCAATTTCTGCAGTGTCAGTTGTAATGTCTCCTTTTTCATTTCTGATCTTATCTTATATCTTCTCTCTTTTTTTTCTTAGTCTGGCTAAAGGTTTGTCCTTTTTTTTTTTTAACTTTTCAAAAAAACAGCTTTTTGTTTGCTTGATCTTTTGTATTGTTTTCTTCATTTAAATTCATTTATTTCTGTTCTGATCTTTATTATTTATTTTCTTCTACTAATTGTGGATTTGGTTTTCCCTTGCTTTTCTAATTATCTAAGATGCATTATTAGATTGTTTAAAGTCTTTCCTCTTTTTTGATGTAGACAATTATAGCTATAAACTTCCCTCTTAGTACCACTTCTGGTGTATCCCACAGGTTTTGGTATGTTGTATTTCCATTATCATTTGTTTTAATTTTTTTTCAATTTCTTTCTTAATTTCTTCATTAGCCCACTGGTCATCAAGGAGCATATTGCTTAATTTTCATGTATTTGTGTAGTTTGCAAAATTTCTCTTGTTATTAATTTCTAGCTTTATTCCATGTGGTCAGAGAAGATGCTTGGTATTATTTCAATTTTTTCAATGTTTCGAGACTTGTTTTGTGACCTAATATATGGTCTATTCTTGAGAATGATACATGTGGTGAGGAAAAGAGTGTGTATTCTGCAGCCACTGGATGAAATGTCCTGTAAATATCTATTAGATCCATTTGGTCTGTAGTGCAGATTAAGTTTGATGTTTCTTTCTTGATATTCTGTCTGGAAGATCTGTTTAATGCTGAATGTGGGGTGTTAAAGTTTCTAGCTATTATCATATTTGGACCTATCTCTCTCTTTAGCTTTAATAATATTTCTCTTATATATTGAGGTGCTTCAGCGTTGGGTGTGTGTATATTTAAAATTGTTATATACTCTTGCTGAATTGATGCCTTTATCATTATGTAGTGATCTTTGTCTCTTCTCATAGTTTTTGTCTTGAAATCTGTTTTGTCTAATACAAGTATAGCGATTCCTGCTCTTTTTTGGTTTTCATGGTCATGAAATATCTTCTTCTATCCCTTTATTTTCAGTCTCTGAGTGTCTCTATAGGTGAAGTGGTTTCTTTATTTTTTTTTTTTTTGGAGGCAACAGATTAATGGGTCTTGTTTTTTCATTCTTTCAGCAAGTCTGTATCTTTTGATTGGATAGTTTAGTCCATTTACATTCAAATTTATTGATAGAAAGGACTTACTCCTGCCATTTGGTTATTTGTTTTCTGGTGGTTTTGTGGTCTGCTTTTCCTTCTTCATTTCCTTCTTTTAGAAGAAGGTGATTTTCTCTGACAATATGATTTAGTTTCTTGCTTTTTATTTTTTGTGTCTCCATTGTATGTTTTTTGATTTGAGATTATGATGAGGCTTGAAAATACTATCTTGTAACCCATTATGTTAGGTGGATACGTTAACACTGTTTGCATAAACAAACAAACAAGCAAAAAGAAAACTAATAAACATCCTATGCCTTAACTTTGTCTACCTGCTTTTTAACTTTTTGCTGTTACTATTTATATCTTATTGTACTGTCTACACCTTGAAAATTTGTTGTAATTATTTTTGATTGGTTTAATCTTTCTACTTAGATAAGAGTAGTTTACAAACCACAGTTACTGTGTTATACTATTCTGTTTTTCTGTGTATTTACTATTACTTCAAGTTTTGTACTGTCAGGAAATTACTTATTGCTCATTAGTGTCCTTTTCTAATTAAAATATTTGCTTTAGAATTTCTTGTGCGACAGGTCTAGAGTTGATGAAGTCCCTCAGTTTTTGTTTGATTGGGGATGTTTGTATTTCTCCTTCATGTTTGAAGGAACTTTTTAGCAGATACACTATTTTAGGGTAAAAGTTTATTTTTCTTCAGCATATGTCATGTCACTCTCTTCTGCCATGTAAGGTTTCCATTGAAAAGCCAGCTACCAAATGCATTGGAGACCATTGTATGTTACTGAATTTTTTTATCTTGTCGCTTTTAGGTTCCTTTCTTTATCCTTGAACTTTGCAAGTTTGAGTATTAAATGCCTTGAAGCCATCTTTTTTGGGCTAAATATGATTGGTTTTTTATAACTTATTGTACTTGGTTATTGATATCTTTCTCTAGGTCCCTGGTGCCTTATTTAGTTCATTTGGTGAAGTTATGTTTTCCTGGATGGTGTGGATGTTATTAGATGTTCTTCAGTATCTGGGCATTGAAGAGTTAGGTGTTTATTACAGTGTTCACTGGGATTATCTGTAGCCATCCTTCCTGGGAAGGCTTTCCAGATATTTGGAAGGACTTGGGTGTTGTGATCTAAACTGTAACTGCTTTAGAGGGCACCCCAAGCCCAGTAACCCTGTGGTTCATGCAGACTCGTAGAAGTACCACTGTGGTGATCTTGGACAAGATCTGGGAGGATTCTCTGGATTACCAGGCAGAGACTCTTGTTCTCTTCCCTTACTTTCTCCCATACTAACAGAGTCTCTCTCTCTGTGTTCCAAGCTACCTAAATCTAGGGGTGGAGGGATGCAAGCATCCCTGTGACTACCACTACTGTGACTGTGCTGGGTCAGACCTGAAGCCATCATAGTGCTAAGTCTTGCCGAAGGCCTGCTATAATCATTCCCTGGCTACTGCCTGTGTTTACTGAAGAGTCTAGCGTTCTACAATCAGCAGGCCAGGCCTATGTCTTTCCCTTCAGAGTGGCAAAGTCATCTAGGCCCCAGATGTGTTCAGAAGTGCCACCTGGTAGTCAGGATTCAGGATAAAAACACTTTAGAAGTATACCTGCCATTCTAGTATACTGTCCCTGAGCTGGCCCTCAAACCACAGTACATAGTCCTTTCCACTTTTGCCTCCTTATTCAAAAGGCAGAGGAGCCTCACCCCATAGCCACTGCCACCTCAGGCTACGAGGAGCAATGCAAGACTACCACCAATGTTCCCTTAAGACCCAAGGTACTTATGTCTACTTGTGTTAAATTCTGCCTGGCCTGGAACTCACCCTTCAGGGCAGTGACCTCCCCTCTGGCCCAAGGCAGGTCTAGAAATTCCATCCAAGAGTCAAGTCCTGGAATCAGGGACCCCAAGAGGCTACTTGGTGCTCTACCCCACTGTGGCCGTACTGGTACCTAAGGTGCAAGACGAAGTCTCCTTTGCTTTTCTCTCTTCTCTTCTCAAGCAGAAGCAATTTTGCCCCATAGCCACCACAGCTAGTAATGTACTGAGTCTCACCTGAAACCATCAAGTCTCAGAGGCTCACCTAAGGCCCTCCATACCCAACTACCTGGGTATCACTACTGGTTATTCAGGGCCTAAGGGTTCTTCATTGAGCAGATGATGAGTTCTGCCAGAACTAGGTCCTTTCCTTTCAAGGAAGTGGGTTCCCTTCTAGCCCAGCGTGTATCTAGAAACGTTGTCCAAGAGCTAGGGCCTGGAATGGGGGCTTACATCTCTGACCAGTGCCCTATCCTGCTATGGCTGAGCTGGCATCCAAGATGTAAGACAAAGTCCTCCCCACTCTTTCTTCTCCGTTCCTCAAGTGGAAGGAAGGGGTCTGTTTTAGAGCCACAAACTGTGCAGCCTGGGGTGATGGGAGGGGTGATGTCAGCACTGCTTTGGCTGCACCAGCTGGTGTCTCAGTAAGTCACATCCCCCTACAATCCAGTCCTCTTTCTCTGGGCCTAGTTCAGCACTAGGACTCACCTAAGAGTTGCCGTACTTATGGGATAGACTGCCTTTCAAGTTCACTTAGGGACACAGAGCACTGTAGCCCTAAGTGGTGAGGTTTGCAGGAACTCAAGTTCTGCCCACTGGGATCCGTGATTCTGTTCTGGATAGGGCTAGTTTAAATGTTCCCTCTGTGGGTGGGCATCAGCTGAGTTTGTTCCTGTTTTCATTTCTTTTCTGCTCTAACAGGAAAACACTGAGTTCAATGCTGCACAATTGTTTGCTGTGCTCTCCCCCAGTGCCCAGCCAGAGATGTGCTCTGCTTAAGGGGCTGAGGATAGGAAGGGGTGGCATCAGTGGCTATTCAAGACTATTCTTTCTATATTTTCAGTGCCTCTTTCCATGATATGAAGTTAAAACCAGTTAATATGAGTGCTCACCTGATTTTTGGTTCTTATGAAGGTTTTTTTTTTTTTTTATGTAGATGTTGCTAAATTGGCGTCTTGGTTGGGGATGGTGGGGATGATTAGTGGATTCTTTTGTTCCACCATTTTGCTCTGCCTCCCTTTCCCTGTAGTGTAAATTAACATCAGGACAGAGAACTGCAGACTGCAGATGACTCCTTTTTATTTTATAGATTTTATCAAAATATATACTAGGGGGCTGGGCGTGGTGACTCATGCCTATAATCCCAGCACTTTGGGAGGCCGAGGCGGGCGGATCACCTGAGTTCAGGAGTTCAAGACCAGCCTGGCCAACATGGTGCAAACCTATCTCTACTAAAAATATAAAAATTAGCTGGGCATGGCGGCAGCTGCCTGTAATCCCAGCTACTTGGAGGCTGAGGCAGGAGAATTGCTTGAACCTGGTAGGCAGAGTTTTCAGTGAGCTGAGATTGTGCCACTGCACTCCAGCCTGGGCAACAGAGCGAGACCCTATCTCAGAAAAAAAAAAAAAAAATAGTATATACTAGGTAAAGCTCACAAATCTTGAGTACAATTTGGTGAGCTTTTACATATGCACACACACACCAGAACAAATAAATAGAGTGTTATCAGCTCCCTGGAAAGTTTTCTTGGGCTTTTTTCTAGTCAATATCCTCCTGAATAAATAATCATTACTTTGAATTTTATCACTTTTTAGCCCATGTTTGATTTTATGCATTTTAAATTTCATTGATATATGATTAAAAGGCATTAAACTGAACATATTTAAATTATACAGTTTGATTAACTTTGACACATGTGTATGCCTGTGAAGTCATGACCTCAACCAAGATAATATTTCCATAACCCAATTTTGCCTGCTTTGTACAGCTAAATAGAGTAAACTTTTTCAGCAGTTTCTGGTTTCTTTTATTCATCATTATGTCTGTTAGATTCACTCCTGTGGTTGTGTTTAAGTATAGTATATTTTTTAATCTAAAAAAAACTGCTGTGGAGTATTTCATCATGTAAATAAATCATGATTTATTTTTGCATTCTACTGTTGTGAGATATTTGGACTGTTTTACGTTTTGCGCTATTATGAGTAAAGCCATTATCTACTTTCCTGTATATGTCTTTTGGTGAACATATAAACTCGATTCTCCTGGGAATATGCCTAAGGGAGATACTGCTAGGTTATGGGTTATATGTGTTTAGCTCTAATAGAAATTGACATAGAATTACCCAAAATGATTTTAATAATTTACATAACCATTGGCAATGCAGTAGTATGCTAGTTGCTTTACATCCTTGCCAGCATTTATATTGTAATTTTAAATATTGTATCAGTTCTGGTGGTTTTCTACTGTTATCTCATTTTGGTGTTAGTTTGAATTTTTCTGATGGTTAATCGTGTTGACCACCTTTTCATATGCTTGTCTTTTGAAAATCTACTCTTATAAAGTGTCTTAAGACTTTGTACCATTTTTAGTGGACTTGTTTATTTGTATGGATTCCTAGTATTTATTTGTATATTCTAGATTTAAATTCTTTTTATATTATGTTTATTGCAGTTACTGTCACCATGACTAAAAAAAAGGGAGATGATTCAGGAAACAGATAATTCAACATAAGAAGGATGAAGGGAGTTCCTGAAATATGGTGAGAGAAAATACTAGAATAATTACTGTACAGAAGGTCCAGACAGCAACCCATCCAGACAATACAGACTGGGTTTTGTCAAGAGGAATTTTATTAAGAAGTAGATAAAGGTTGTGCTTAGATTTAATGTTTTTTTTTAAAAAAAAACTAGTAATTAAAAGGGGAAAAATGATGTAGAAGAAATAAGAGATTGGTCTATAAGACAGAAGGTATTAATAATAATCTATATGGTCTAGCATGAAAGAATAACCAGTAATGATAATAAAAATACTGAAAGTTAGTTTTACACTAATTGTGATACAATGATATTGAAAAGATGGAGGAGTGACAAGTGGTATAAAAAAGGTTGATTCATTACTACAAGAAGTAAATAATATTTACTGATGACTAATTCAAGTATATTTATACTATTTAGCAATATGCAAACTAAAACTAGGAAGAATTGAAATATTTTTATCTGGGGAATACGAAGGGGTAATAGAAAAATGTGTGATAGAGAAACACATGCTTTTGTCTTAAGCTTTTAAAGATTATTTTAAAGCTATATACATTTATGTGTTTTTAAAAATGTATAATTCTATTCAAAAAAAAGCAGAACTAGTTAAGAAACCTAAATGAGTGGTATGATTCTAGTTTAATGATTTAGAAAAATGTGGATTATCTGTCTTCCAAATAACCTGAAAGCAGACTCGGGTGACAAAGATAAACTAGAGCAAAAGGAGCAATGAGCAAAGAGGAAAGAAAATTACAATTGGAATGTGCTTTCCTGAGCTCATGTACTGGAAAAGTTAGTTTGAATGTAAGCAGTACTGCTTAACTAAACTCTTATTGGTTAGATTTGTCTTTAAATAATCTGAGCTCCGAAGAAAATAGGATTACTTTATTTTTTTTGTTTTATTCATTTAATTTTATTTTATAATTATATTTTGTTAAATCATTGACACCTATTTTTTTGATAAATCAATCTGCGTGACTATTTGTTCCCTAACTTAAGATCTTAAGTTTATGACTGAAAATGACATATATTTTGATGTCCCTTTTAAGCACTTATAATAATAAAACTGGCAAAAGCAATTCTTTTATCTGTAAGTATAAAATTTCTCTATAATTTTATTCTATGTAACTTTTTCAAGTATCTGGAGGTTCCAATTTTACTTTCGGAGATAATATACTGCTAGATCCTTAATGTCACATAACTGGTAGGGACAACAAAAATTTAATTATGCATGTCTCTAGTGATACTTTGCTACCACAAATATCACTAAGCATTCCATTGAATCTCAGTATATTGCATTTCTTTTTTTCATTCCCAAATATATGTTCTCTAATGTGATCTACATTTTGTTCTAATTGTATCTGGTGATCTCAAAATCTTTGAAGAGCCAGGTTATTTCATTGACTAATCTTCTACCAACAAAGACACAAATGATTAAGTCTCAGAAGGGAATATTGGCCTAGAATTATTGTGAGGTTGTTAAGCATACCAACTCTGGAAAAATTCAAATGAGAAAACCCACCGACAAACATGTCATTTGCTTCTTTGTTTCAAATCCTTACTGAACTTGCTTAGAATTATAGAATACTCCTTCTTCTCTCAAGAGAAGACACACAGGGATCATGTTTTAATTCATTTGACTGACTGTCCTTCTATACCCTGCCTCCACCAGCTGACAAGTAAAAACATAAATTCCAGTTTACCATTACTGGGACTCATTTCTAGACAATGACTGAGAAGCTTCAACAATGGTTTTACGTTAGAATCACATGGGAAACTTTAAAAATACATCAGGTCTTTTGCCTTAACCTGAATAATTATAAGTTTTGGGAGGAAAGGCACTATTCAGAATTGAGTTGTTTGTTTGTTTGAAGTTACTGTGGAGTGTGAAAAACACTGTAAAACAAATAAATCCCGTTTGACTTAAGGATCTCTCTTCTCTAACACACCATTAAGACTAAATGCATCTTTCCTTTCATTGCTGTTTACCTCTCTGATTAATAAGCAAGACTCTAGGACAATTTATATTATCTCATACTATCTTCATAATAAGCTATAGTGCTATTCTACTTTCCCTAGTTACTACCCAAATTCTTCTTCTGTAAACTCTGGGATTCCTAGTCTATACGCAGTAAACTGCCCTCTACCTTTAAGCCCTTTAAATATTTTTTTTTTGCTTTAAGGAAGCCTGGCTGCTCCATGTCAATACCATATGGCCCATTGTTATACTTTATTTGATGTGAAGTGAGTTCCTTAATGAGAGCATAGCTGTGTGAGATAATACTATGATGGCTGGAAAGGCATTTTGTAAATCCACAAATGGTAGTTCTGGTAGAAGCACTGTATGCAGGGAAGGAAATCCATATAGAAAGTAAGTATCCGTTACAGTAAGAACCAACTGCTGCCTCTTCCATGAGGAGACCAGTCCAATGTAATCAACCTACCACCAGGTAACTGACATATCACCCCAGTACATCACTGGGACTCAATGCTAGTCTCTACTGACGACAGATGGGCATTTTCAGATTTTGTTATGTTTGAATGTATATAATGAGATATCTGGGAGATGAGGCCCAAGTGTAAACATGAAATTCATTTGTGTTTCCTGTGTAATTTATACACACAGCCTGAAGGTAATTTTATATAATATTTTCAATACTTTGTCCATAAAACAAAGTTTTTGCTGCATTTTGACAGTGACCCATCACATGAGGTAAGGTTTAGAATTTTCCACTTGTAGTAAAATGTCAGCTCTCAAAAATTTCAGATTTTGGAGCATTTTAGAATTTGGATTTTTGAACTAGGGATAGTCAAGCTATATTATAAACCAGTTTTATTTTAATTTCCTTGATTTTTATTGTATATGTAATTATATGTATGTTTATTTCATATCTTGCCACTTTATATCTATATAAGATAATTAGTTTTTTAATTCATTATACTTATTAACTTTCTTATATTAGAATTTAATAGATTTGATGATAGTAATTTTCTTTTTTCTATCACATGAAAGTTTTTAATTTATTAATCTTCTCGTGACAAATCCACAGTGGGCACAAATAACATCATTGCAGCACCTTACTCCTTCGGCTTTTTGCAAGCACCAACATTGGCTTTTGCAGTCCCCCTGACTTTCTTCATTCTGTTCTTGTGTTCCTTTCATTGTTTTCTTGAGGTCTTTTTCTTCTCATACAGGCCATTCTTGCAAGTCTAAGTTTGGGTTCATTTTTCTTTGCATAATCCAAGTGTCACAAATCATGCCAAAGCCAGTTGTCTTTCCACCACCAAAATGAGTTCTGAATCCAAATACAAAGATGACATCCAGTGTGATCTTGTACATTTTGGCTAGTTTTTCCCGAATTTCTGTCTTAGGCACTGTTGCCTTCCCGGGGTGAAGGACATCAGTGACCATTTGTTTCCTCTGAAGTAGTTGGTTGGTCATGAACTTTCTAGTGCAGATAGTTATGGTGTCATTCATGATGGTGGTCTATCTCAATAGTAATTTTCTTATATTCTAATTTTGTTATTTTTAATTCTGCAAAAAATGAAAGTTTTTATTTTAAGCTGATTTTTTTATATGTGTGTTTCATCTAATTGCATCAAGAGTAAGAATATTATCTGTTGCTAGACTTTCAATAATATAATTATTTCATTTTTCATGATTAACTTGTTAGTCTACTTGGACCCTCTTATATCTTGTTATGTTTTATGACTATGCACTTTGTGATAGAATTGATGTATATGTAGACTTTTTCAGATTGAAGTACTTTATGTGAAACCATGCAAAATATTTCCTCCCTGAAGGTGGGCATTTGGTGTACTTTTTCTTTTTCATCTATCATTTTGTGCTATTTATTCATGCTTACTCTTTTTTTTTGTATTGATTTAATTTTATTTGCTTCAAATTATGATACTTGCTATGGCTACAGCGTTGTCTTTCTGCCATGCTTTTAAGTGGTCCTGTTTCTGACTATTTTCACCCACTCAACCAATTTCTGGGCCTAATCAAATGGGCAAAAGCCTTAAAAAAATGAAACAGTCCATTGTACTTTACCTTCTTTTATTGCTTTTGTAGGAAGTTTGTGAATTCATTAGTCATCTGAGTGTTGGCTGCTAACAGAAGTTTGTGTTCTCTTGGCCTGGTGAGGTAAAATATAGCTAACCAGGTTGGAAATGGTGGAAGGAAAAAAGTGTTATAAAAATCTGAACAGGATAAGCTCACATTTGAATGAGAAACCAGAATATCTACATATTTAGACAGCTTTAAGAAACATAATTTTCAACTGTTTCAAATTTACCTCAGAGCTTGAGAAATTAGACTGTATTCAAGTTAAAAATATTTGCTCTTTGGAATGGCTGTAAAGAAAATCAAAAGGCAAGTCACAAAAGAAGAGAAAATATTTAAAATGATAAATCTGACAAAGGGCTTGCATCCAGAAGATAGTCTTGTTACAGCTCAATAGGAAGAAGGCAAACATTTGAAAATGGGCAAACCATTTAGCAGATACTTCACAAAAGAATATAAATGTCCAATGAGCATGTGAAAAGATACTCAACAGCATTAGTCATCAGAATTACAGATTAAAAAGCCCGATGAGATACTGTTCCACACACATGAGAATGGAGGAAAGTAAAGAAGCTGATAATGCAAAATGTTTATGAGGACTTGGAGTAACTGGAAATCTCATACCCTGTTAGCAGAAAGTAAAATGATATAATAATTTTGGCAAGCTATTTAGCAGTAACCTAAAATGTTAAATGTATACCTACCTTAAGGTACAACCATTTGACTCCCAGAGATGTATCAAAGATAATAAAAACGTGTCAATACAACAATATGTACATAAATGTACATAGCTGTTGTAATCACAATAGCTCAAAACTGGAAACAAACCAAATATACACTATTAAATAACTTAAATAGTTGAAATGTATTGTATTTCCATAAAGCTGATTTAAAAATCCTGGAGTGTCTTCTTGTTTATTTTGTGTTAAAGTTAAGTGAGAGGCAAACTCTATTCATAGCATGTTGAAAAAGTAGGGAAAAAGGTGAATATTATTTTTTCCCTGATTTTCTCCTTTTAAATGTTTGATACTATAACATAAGACACACATCTAATAGTTTTCTGCATATATTCAGACCACATGCATGTCAAAATAGGTGAAAATGTTTTAAAATACATTTGGCTCACCATATGATTTGGTACATGAAATTAGTGTAATCGTATATCTCAACATATGATTATGCAAGGAGCTATATGAACTCAATTCATATTTGAGATTATATTCGTGTCCAAGCTACAAAAAGCTGAAATGACTGAAATGTCAATTTCCCTATGTCTAAATAACTTGTTTTTATGCACAGTGCAATACCTATCAAGTCTTTTTCCTGAAGGAAGTTATTTTTTGGCACAACAATTTCCTGCTGGTTTTTCATATGGTTCACTTTCCTGTATTATTATATTTGAAAACTGCATCATTACTGTTGCAGAATATGAACTCATGATATGTGATGATGCTTTGAGGTAGAAACGCTGCAAATGAGACTTGAAAGTCATAATACTTCCTCATCCTTGTCTTCAGTTTGGGGAATGAACATATTTTCTCTCTTTTTCCCCTCCATTTGTGTGTAGCTATAAAAGATCTCTGTGTTCTGGGCTTGGATCTTTCCGTTTTTCCCAAGAATTAGTAATTGTAAATACTATATTTTCATATCTGTTTCACTGCCAAGGCGCTTCTCTGTTGTAAAAATTAAGTTTTAAATTTTAGGTTGCATGCAGAATTTTTTTCATAGACAATAGAGTTAAATAACAAAAGGATTTTACATGACAAATAGCAATTTCTTCATAGCTTTCCTGAGAGGAAGAAGAATTTTCATAAAGATGGAAATACTAGGGAAAATTTCAGTAAAGGCCATATCAGAAAATAAAACAGAAATCTAAAATAAATCACCTTCACTACTCCATTGCCAAACAATGTCTTGAGTAAATCTGGGAGGAATATTACCAGAGTGTTCCAGTGTATAATAATTTTGATATTTTTTGCTTCATATATAGCACTACAATCTACTAGGGTTTTAAGTTACACTCTACATTTTTTTCATTTGTATAAGATAATGTAGTCTGAGTTTTTAAAAAATCAAATAAGCAAGATTTTATTTTTCTTGTACTTACCAAAATAGAACAAACTGAATAATAAAATTATTAGCTATTTGGTATTAAAACAACTTTCACAAGATAATTATTTATAAGCCTCCATGTATTGAATTAGTAGAAGTACAATGGTCTCATCTTGTAGCTTTTGGAATACCTAATATATGCTGAATACTTTCTATGGAATATACGTAATGTTAAATAACAATACTACCTGAAGTTTTTATAATCTAATTACAGCGAATCAGTTTTTATAAGCTAAATAAATTAAATCTGGACACATGTGAAGGACCTTTAGACTGAATTATCAATTACAGTATTATAAATTAATTCTGAATCAGATAATTCTTCATTGCTATTAGTAAAGTCATTTACAAATGTAAAATTGAAGCTTAAAGAGACTAATTAACTCATACAAAAACATGGAGCTTTTAAGTGGCAGGCTAGAATTGAAACGCTGGTATATGACCCCAGGACTCAGAACCGTTTGACTGCTAATTTTGTATCATCCACTTTACTTATCTTTTGAAACCAGTAACCTTTCCAGACTAACGTGGCTTCCCAAGAAGTCTTCTGGCTGTCTACATCCCTGAATGAAGTGCTTCTGAACTGTTCAGATTTCAAGACAGCAAAAGGACAAGGAGATGACTATGTGCTCTCTTTCAGGGGGAGAATAACAGTGATGGTTTCGATGCTAATCTCCATTTTCTCTGATTCCCTTACTCCATGGACTTAGCTCCAAATTCCTCTTTATATACTGTCATCTCTACAAAATGTCAAAATAATCTTGCTTACATTCTCTTCACCTGACAGTGGTTCTGACATACAACTAAATGCAACTTATTAAGAGTACTGCTATGTATAAAGTATAAATTAGAACATGAAAGGCCTCTTGTTATATAAATAATGTCTGCAATTGTTGTCCTTTAAACTAATGTTTTAAGGTGACTGTAACTCATCACTGCACAAAGCTGTGACATCAGGACATTAAGAATAAAGGAGTATAGTACTGAATTTTTCACTTCAGTATTCAGGAGACAGTGAAGTTATTTTAGCCAAATATCCAAATACTATGAAGATCTTATTAGAGTCAAAATTGCTTTCTTTATTTTTAAGAGGTTATTTTCAATATGTGTTTATGTATACTAATTCCTCTAGCTTTATGATACCTGACATGCATTGCTGAATTGTAGCTGGTCATGTCTACATCTTACCATGCATATTTCTATTACATCTCTGCTCAGAGTGGGATTGATTTTTTTCTTCCTCTTTACCATCATGTGCTTTATCTTTCAGTGCATGGACTACCCTGGCTTTTTAAACAATGTAATGATGACAACAGTAACAACAAAATAACCACCTCGCTATTTATTAAAATTGATGTTAAATGCTTTAAATGTATTATTTTACTTGGTCCTCAAAGCTGTCTTACTATTTCCATTTTAAAAATAAACTAACCAAGATTTTGAGAGGTGAAAGTCCCAGAACAATGTTACATCAAGAGGAACTGTTAGAGCAGGGAATGCAAATGAAGTTCATGTGCAAGGCTCCAATAACCTTTCAACTACTGAGGCTTCATTGCCTCAGTGATCCACTGAAGCAGTATTTCCCACCTTCTCCCCTTCAATTACTTAGATGAGACTCCCTTCTCAGTCTAATGATCCCGATTCTTATTTTGCAATACAGTCTGTCCAAATACATGTCTGAAATTCTGTTAACAAGAGACCATATAATTTAGCATAAAGAGTATGGGTCCACTCAGGAGCAGACGAACCTGGGGTGAAGTCCCATCTCCCTTACTGATGATTCACTACAGGTAATGGAATTGGCTTGTTTATAATCTAGTTTCCTGATTTGTAAAAGGGAATCATAATAGTTTAATCTAACTCTGGGTTTGAACATTAACTAGGGTAAGGCAAACAAAATTTGAAGCTACTTCCTGGGGCCTACTAGGTTGTGTGTCATTATTTTCTATTTCCTTTCACTTTGCTTTTACTTATCTTCTATCTGTGTCTACTTTCTTCCAAAGGCCCCACTTCTTGGCCCTCAGACGCTTGACCCTGGAGCTAAGGAAATTAGAATATCCTAAATAGGCATTGTGATATTTAGATTATCTGCATGGATACTGGACACATATGTTCCTTTAAGCAGTCGAACTAGGGTGTGTGTTTGAGTTGTTGTTTGAAGGAATATTGGTTTATTGCATTAACTTTTATTTTACCTATAATAATACCTATCATTTCTGGAGTATTTGCAATTTGCCAGGCTTTGTACTGAGAGCTTATTCCTCATTATTTGCTATTATCCTACCAAAAACTTTAGCAGGCCAGTAAATTTATTTTTCACAACTTTCAGATGAGGAAACCAGTTTAGAATGGTTAAGTAATTTTTCCAAGATCTCATAGGACTTACTCTGGCCTAGAGTCCAACTGATGCCCTCTGAGCCTTCATTTCCAACCACAACAAAATATACCGGCTCAACCTTTACATTTATATGGCATGTTCTATAGAAGTTTGAAAGTATTGTCTGGAGTTGGTTCTATTTGATGTTTGATTTTATACTTAAAATTTTATCATTTAAATATTCTGTCGGTGTAGCTAGCAAAAACACGTATATTTATTCAACAGACTTGGTTGAACACTTCTGATATGGAGAAGATCATTTTACTGATAAGAACAGTAGTAGCATTGAGCCCTCCAGGTATTCATCAATGTTTCCTGACCTCTAAAAGAGGTGTAGCTAATTAAATCAATCATGTTTTAAACAGTGTTCAATTTGCTTAGTGTAATTTAGGACTAACCCATTTTGATAGCAAGACAAGCCATAGCTAAATCAATTTTTAAGCAGTGTTCTCCCATTTGGCTAATTGTAACTATTTGTTTAAATGAAGAAAAAATAAATATGTGATGTTTATTTCTTGGATTAATATAAATTAATATAGATGTGGCTAAATAAAAATTATTAAAAAGAGACAATGCATTATGTTCATATGTTACTTGACATTTACATGGCTTAGATAAGTGCACTGACATTGCTGTTTCAATGCTTTTTCCAATGTGACAGATTTCCAAAACTGAATTCTTAATATTGATGAGGTAACTTTAAGAAACATTTTAAAAATTCCAAATATACTCTTCCTTTCCGGAGGGCTAGTAATTATTGTATATTATTTAAATTAAAGTTACATGTCTGACAGCATCTCCTATATAAAACAGAGTTAATTCCACTGGAACTATAGGTCACTTACAGACATTCATTATTGTGTGTGAATGCTAAAGATGAGATAATTCATTTAAAGGTGTATTTTTGTAATAGTGCCCAAGTGAGATGCCTACAAATTAAACATTTGGCAAAATTCCTTAGATAAATGGAAAAGGTCATTCTGAAAATTTGGTTTGGTAGATTTTAACAGCTGCACTATAAACTGTAATTGCAATTTAAACAACCTCCAATATCACCCTGGAAAGATCATAACCTGCTTAACCAGCCACCCCTCAGTGCTTGAAGAGACAGCTACAATTTTATAAACTTCTGGAGAAACTTCCTCATTTATTGCTTGACTCCATGGTCGTTGTTACATGTAACTGGCTCAAAAGTTAAATAAGATCTATGGTGATCTGGTTTGGATTCATGTTCCTGCCCAAATCTCATGTTAAATTGTAATCCTCCATGTTGAAGAAGTGGCCTGGTGGGAGGTGATTGAATCATAGGAGTGGATTTCCCCCTTGCTGTTTTCATGATACTGAGTTAGTTCTCTCCAGATCTGGTTATTTAAAAGTGTGTAGCACCTCCCTCTTCTCTCTTTTCCTTCTTCTCCAGCCATGTAAGATGGGCCTGCTTCACCTTCACCTTTTACCATGATTGTAAGTTTCCTGACGCCTCCCAGCTTCCTATATAGCCTGAGGAACTGAGTTAATTAAACTTCTTTTCTTTATAAATTACCCAGTCTCAGATAGTTCTTTATAGCAATACAAGAATGAGCTAATACCTATAGTCTGTGAGAGCAAAACAAGACAAAACAACCCTCAACACTGAATTCCTAATGTATCAACAGAGCAAGCATAGTTAACATACTTAAACAATAACAAGTTAAATTTTGGGTTGGTTGCAGTGGCTCACGCCTGTAATCCCAGCACTTTGGGAGGCTGAGGTGGGTGGATCACTTGAGGTTAGAAGTTCGAGACCAGCCTGGCCAACATATTGAAACCCCATCTCTACTAAAAACACAAAAATTAGCTGGGTGTGGTGGTGCATGCCTGTAATCCCAGCTACTGGGGAGGTTGAAGCAGGAGAATCACTTGAAACCAGGAGGCAGAGGTTGCAGTGAGCTGAGATCATACCACTGCAGTCCAAACTGGGTGACAAAAGTGAGACTTTGTCTTAAAAAAAAAAATAAATAAATAAATAAATTTTTCACATGAATATTCTATGGTTGTTTTTTAGAAAACTCTGAAGGTAGCATGTATTTTCAGAATATATTTTGTCCACATAAAAATAGTATATATTTTATGATAGTTTTAATGTTATGACTTTTAGAAAAATTAGGTTTATAATATTGTGTTTCTTTTTCATTGGGAGATTCAAAAGCAAAGACATTCTTTTAGAAAGAACATGAAGTCCTAAACATAATAAATCATACTCAAAAGTATAAAAGCTAAAATAGACACAAAAAATACCTGTTGATTTGTAAAACATAGCATTAATAACAGTTCACATCGGTCAAAAGAAAAGTCATAGAATGATATAAATTTTTAAATGGCAAATTGATTACTTTGTGAAATAGGAAAATATAGAGTTAGTGACCATTATGCCCTTATTTTGCAATTTGGTTAATTTCAAAATTTTAAATTAACTTTAATTATATCATTTGGTCTCTTTCCGTCCTTTTCATTTTACTTCTGGACATTTTCATTTTTTCAAAAAACTTCGACATATATAGATATCAGACTGTGTACCTGTTGAAAGAGATTTTGGTTTTTAACAAAAATACTGCTGCCATTTAACATGTTGAGTTTTTCTACATTTTGAGCTATGGTATGTCTGTATTACGGTAAATATAATTAGTAGTGTGGAACACACTCCTAAAATCAAGAAAATGTGAATACAATGGATACCAAATAAATTTAGTAAAAAAATTTTCTGTCATTAAAAAAATGATAAGAAATCAATTTACTCTAAATAGGTGTTTTTGAACCTGATATTAGAATACGATATGAAGTTGCCTGAGTCAGTGATGAAGTTATATTTTAAATGGATGCTACATATCATGCATCCAATTCTCAAGGAAATAGTTTTTTTTCCCCAAATTTGAAATTTCTATGTTCAAAGTTAAATAATGACACGAATATTTTCTTAGACCTTTATTTGTCATCTTAAGGTTTTCTTTAGATTAGTATAGACAAATGAGTAAAATTTTATAAAAGACACTGAAAATCTCTTCTGCAATGACATATACATTCAGTAGTTATTTGGTAAGAGCATTTTAAAACATGAGTATGCTTTCCTACAAAAATGCCAAACTGGGACATGTTTCATAATAATGACTGAATTTGACTATAACAGTCCATATGGCCTTTTTTCATTTATTTACTTTTATAAAAATAGTAAATTAAAAAAAAAAAAAAAACCTTTGTGCTAAACTTTAGTGTGTAAGTGCTTTCAAATATACTATCAATTTATTTACATTATAATAATACTTTCACTGAAATTCTTATGTTGGTTTAACAGATGAGAAAACTAAGGCCCAAAAACTTTTAAGGGTCATCAATTTTTTATCCAAATATTAGGAAAAAAGTTCTGAAACTCAAATTCTAACCATTCAGCCTCATTCTTTGGTCTCTTTTATTATGCCACCTAAAGCATTTTTAAGAGATGCTAACTCAATTGATTATTCTCTCTGATAACATCTTTTTAGATAACAGATAAAATAATAAATGGTAGTACTGTATACAAAAGGATAATTTGGATAATTAAAGTTAATAGATGTGACAGGCAAAAATAAACATAGGCACATACAATTTCAATAGCACCACTCAGGAACACATTGGCAATCTGAAAAAAGTTGCATGAGCATGCCACTTATAAAATGACAGCACTCCATACAGTCAATTCACAGTAATCTCAAATCCCGTGGATACAATTATTCGTTAAAGCAACAAACAGTTTAGTTTGAGAAGGCAGAAAAAAATAACTGACAGAAAGATGAAGCAAAAAAAAAAAAAAAAGAATGTTTTTCACAACCCAAAGATCTCAGTTTGTGAAGGGATTTAACTTGAAGCTTGGTGCTGACCCTCTGATGCACTCTGAAGGGTTGAGCCAAACCCTTAGAGATGTTACATTTTTGACATTTCATTAGCCACAGATCTTTCCTTTCTTTTCCGTAGAGCCAAGTGAAAGTTACAGATCCCATGACTCGCTGCTAAATAAGCCAGAGGTGGCACAGATGCTCTAGCCAATATCTCCTTTGTCAATAACACAACTTCTACTTAGATGTGACCTAACAATTTCTTACAGGATATAGAAAAGATTGATCTATGTAATTTTTTCCAGAATTAGATGAACATAAAAGGTTTCTAAGTTCATTTCAGTACAAGTAAATGAACATATTCAGCTTCTCTATTCTCCTTATCTCTGCCTACTGCAGTTTTGTCAGAGGCTTACCTGGTGGCACCATGGAATGTTCCTTAAGCATCTACAAGCTTTTAGATACTCAGTGAAATAGTCTGTTGAATTCATTTTGAGCTTCATAGAATGGAAATTGTTTTTCTTAGGTATTCATCAATGAGTGGTGCAAAACAGGACTTCTCAGAGAATAAGAGCTTGACTGGGCCACTTCCAAATATTAATGCTGCCTAGTAATTTGAATGAACGTGAAGAAGAGTGAAAATAGAGCTACAGATATTTAAATATTTTACATTTAACTAATTCAATCATAAGACACACAAAGCACAGTGATTTCAAATTTAATTAGGTCACATTTGGGGTCATTCTTAAATGTAAGACTCAGGCCAATGTCTCTTCTGGTCTCTCCATAATTAGCCAGCTATAAAACTGCTGAAATATTCAGAAACATAGAAAGACACAAAGTAGCTCCCACCCAAAAAAAACCCATGAAATCTTTAAAAGAATAGTTACTTAAATTCAGATAGTATAGCCGGAATTTAAGATCAGAAGCTCTGCAGCCAGAGTGCCTAGAGTGGAACTTGGCTTTGTTACTTACTAGCCGTGTGAACATGTGTTTCTGTTTTCTCCTTTGTATAATTTGGATAATAATACTACTTATATTATGAGGTTGTAGTAAGCATTAAGTGATTTAGTATTTGTAAATAGATTAAGAGACTTCATTGGCAGATTCACATATATACTTTTGTTTTAAATAAAACAGAAAAAGACAGCATAGTAGGTTGTGTTATCCTCTAAAACAAACAACCCTCAAATCTCAGCAACTCGAATGGAATTTTATTTCTCACAGTCCCATTTGAGTTTGGAGGCTCCACTGAGAAATTCTATTTAAAGTACTTAAACAGGGACCCAGAATTTTTCAATCCTGTGGCTCTCATCCTGATGTATCCTCCAGGTATTCTCTGCACTCAGCTGTCTGACAGATGAATTAAGATAAAGTGTGGAGGCTCAGCTAGGATGCTTTATGAAACGTATGAATGTATACATAATTTCCAAGCACATCCCATTGGTCAGATCTCAATGATATGGCCCAGACTAAGTAAAACAAGCACTAAGAATTGTAGTCTTTCCATATGTAGTCCTTCTGTTGAGCCAAAAGAAAAGGGCTGCAGGCCTCAAGCAAGTTTGAAACACAGCAGAACAGTCATTACATATTAAGGCTCCAAAATAATTGATGGCAAGGAAATAAGATTAATTTGCATCAGATGAACATAAAAATGCATAATTGTCACATTAAGATTATAGCTAATCCAGAAGAGTACTAAAAAACATAGAGCACATAAAGAGTCTCAAATGACAAAGTTACCATTAGGAGAAATAAGTTTTGGCATTTGATTGCTGTATTAGGCTGTTTTTGCAACTGCTCTAAAGAAATACCTGAGACTGGATAATTTATTACGAAAAGAGGTTTAAGTGGCTCGTGGTTCTGTAGGCTGTACAAACATGGTGTCAACATTGGTTGGCTTCTGACGCGGTCTCAGGGAGCTTTTGTTCATTGTGGGAGGTGAATTAGGAGCAGGTACATCATATGGTGAAAGCAAGAACAAGAGAGAAAGGTAGAGAGGTGCCACACAATTTCAGTGACCCTTTATTGTGTGAACTCAGAGCAAGAATTCACTTACCATCAAGGGGATAGCCCAAGGCATTCATGAGGAATCTACTCTCATGATCCAAACACCTCCCATTGGACCCCACCTCCAACACTGGGATTACAATTCAACATAAGATTTGGTGTAAACCTATATTCAAACCATGTAATTTTACTCCTGACTCCCCAAATGTCGTTCTGTCTCACATTGCAAAATACAGTCATACTGTCCCAACAGTCTCTCAAAGTCTTAACTCATTCCAATGTTAACTCAAGCAAAGTCTCATCTGAGACAAGGCAAGTCCCTTTCACCTATAAGCCTGAAGAATTACAAATAACTTATTTTCAAGATACAATGGGGATAAAGGAATTGGGTAAACATTCCTGTTCCAAAAGGGAGTAATCAATCAAAAGAAAAAGGCTACAGGCCGCATTAAGCTTCAAAACACAGAGGTATTCAGTAGTCATTAAATATTAAAACTCCAGAATAATCACATTTGCCTCCATGTCCCACATCCTGGGCATACTGGTGCAAGGGATCAGATCCCAAGACCTTGGGCAGCTCCACCCCTGTGGCTTCTCAGGGTTCAGCTTCTGTTGCTGCTTTCATGGGGTGGAGTTAAGTGTGCCTTTATTTTTTTCCAGATGCAGTGTGCAAGTTGCCAGTGGATCTACCATTCTCAGGTCTGGAGGATAGTGGACCCCTTCCCACAGCTCCAGTAGGTAGAGTGCCCCAGTGGGGACTCTGTTTGGGACCTCAAACCCCACATTTCCCCTCTACACTTCCCTAGTTGAGGATCTCTGTGGAGGCTGCACCCATGCAGCAAGCTTCTGCCTTGCACCCAGGCTTTTTCATATATCCTCTGAAATCTAGGTGGAGGCTGACAAACCTCCTTAACTCTTACACTATGTGCTCCTACAGGCTTAGCATCATGTGGAAGCCACCAAGGCTTACAGCTTGTATCCTCTGAAGCAGAAGCCCAAGCTATACCTGGGACTCTTTGAGCAGAGGCTGGAGGCAGAGTAGCCGGGATGGAGGAGCAGTGTCCCAAGGCTGCAGAGAGAGTGGGACCCCAGGCCTGGCCCACAGAACTGTTCAGTCCTTGTAGGCCTCAGGGCCTGTGATGGGAGGGGCTGTCTGAGAGATCTCTGAAATGCCTTCAAGATCTTCTTCCCATTGTCTTGAATATTAGTACTTGGCTCCCTTGTAGTTACACAAATATCTCTAGCAGGTGGTTGCTTACCAGACTACTTAAATTTTTCTCCCCTCACCAAATTTTTTTTTTTTTTTTTTACACATGACCAGCCTGCAATTTTTCTAAGCCTTAATGCTCTGCATCCTGTTTAAATGTAAATTCCAACTTTAAGTCATTTATTTGCTCCTACGTCATAGATCCCTATGGCATAAACAGAATGGAGCCAAGTTCTTTGGTAAGGCATAACACATGTGACCTTTGCTCTGGTTTCCAATAAGTTCATCATTTCCATATGATACCTCCTAAGCCTAGACTTCACTGTCCATATCACTATCAGCATTTTGATCACAATTGTTTAACCAGTTTCTAAGAAGTTCCAAATTTTCCCTCATCTTTCTGGCTTCTGAGCCCCCTAAAATATTTCAACTTCTGCCCGTTTCCAAGTTCCAAAGTTGCTTTCACATTTTTGGGTATCTTTATAGTAATGCCCATCTACTCAGTACCAATATTATGCATAAGACTGGAAAATGTATAAAGAAAAGAGATTTAATTGGCTCACAGATCTGTAGGATGCTCAGTCATGGCACTGTCATTGCATGGCTTCTGGGGAGGCCTCAGAGAGTTTTACTCATAGTGAAAGGTGAAGTGGGAGCAAGTGCATCACATGGCAAAACTAGAAGCATGAGAGATAGTGAAAGGTGAAGTGAGAGCAGGTGCATCACATGGCAAAACTAGAAGCATGAGAGAGAGAGAGTGAGGGTTTGTGGGAGATACCACAAACTTTTAAATGACCAAATCTTGTGTGTACTCAGTGTGAGAGCTTATCACCAAGGGGATAGCCCAAGCCATTCATGACAGATCTGCCCTCATGATCCAAGCACCTCCCACCAGGCTGCACCTCCAGTATTGGGGATTACAATGCAACAAGAGATTTGGTTGGGGACATGTATTAAAACTGTATCAATTGCAAAAGAAGGGTGACTATCGTTAATAAGAACATATTATATGTTTCAAAATAGTGAGTTGAGAGGACTTAGAATGTTCTCACCATGAATAAATAATAAATATTTAGGTGAAGAATTTACCAATTGCCCTGATTTGATCATTACAAAATGCATTCATATATTGACATTACTCCATAAATATTTACCCCATAAATATCTAGCTAATTATGGGTCAGCTAAATAAAATAAAACTTTAAAAAATAGTGAAGGAGGAGAAGTCAGGCTACGTCTTCTTTTCTTTTTCCCAGTCTTGGAACTTCATTAAAAAAAAAAAAAAAGGAAAAAGAAAACAAATAGTCTCCAGTGAAACTTTGTTTTTCACTTCTTCTTAACTCCATAAAGATACAGAAGTCACTCTTATAAAAATGAGTAAATAACATTCCAAATTATTTTTCTTTTAAATTCATTGGAAATTATTTTTAAATATGGTCATGTAAATGCAGTACCTCTAGTGTAAGGTACAGAAGAAGTTTACGGAAATATGATTCCTGTATGTGTTCAATTGCCTACTTCAAGTCTACAGGGTGCTCATCATAACTCTTGCAAGGAAGATATATTTATTTGTCTAACTAAACTATATATCAAGTAAATTCCTGGAAAAAAAAACAAACATGCAAAATTTGTTGCCTATTTGAGAAACTGAAAATTACATTTTAGATAAAATACCTAAAGCTGGTTTTTTTTTAGATTTATTAATTGGTTTTGATTTGGTTATCAAATATAAAGACACCATGAAAATTAATAAAATAAGCGAATGTGACTAGTCTCCTCTGGATTTTTGTCACAAATATTTGGTAAGCTATGCTATCATGAAAAAGAAGCACACAGGCATTTACCATTTTTCATCAGAAATGATCCCCACAAGAAGTTTTCTGACCAAAAAAGCTAAGAATCACAAGGATATTGGAATGAAACATCCTGGTTCCTGGCATCATGCTGCCAGTTACCAATTCACAATTTCCTATCCTGTAAAACAAGAATAATAATAGTGCCTACAAAAAGCATGTGGCTGTGAGAATTAACAAATAAAACTCATGTTAAGTTCTTAGCATGGTACCATAATATGTAGTTAATGTTTAATACATTTTAGTTATTTTTAATTTTTCTTTCTTGGAATTTTAAGATGCTGTGTACAGTCAAGATATTTTTTATAAAAAGGTTATCTTTAGTGCATCATTTATATAAAGTGTTCCATGGAACTCACCCCGGGAAATACTAATATAGAATATTTGAGCAACTATTAACATTAGAACTGAGTTATTTGAAAACCACAATTATCAGCTAACCCTACCAGATGAATGGAACATGATTATGTGTTTCAGTTTACCCACAGGACATCGACAAAAACGACCATCAGGCATTTTTCACATTGTGAGGGTCCTTTATTAGGATAATTTCTCTCTATGAAATGTACCTTTCTGTTTTACTATTGTTGGGTAAGTTCTAAATTAATTTTAATAAAGTACAGAAAATTATATGCAAGTGTCTTAGAATAGTCTGCAATATTTATAGAAAAGAGTCCTAAAAAATCTTTTCAAACTCCTTCCTCAGTTAAACTACCCAATAAACCGCTCCTTAAATGCAATCTGTGCTTTTCCATTCCAATGCCTTTGCACAAGCGGTTTTCTCTCCATGGCAATTCATTTTTATTTAGAGCCACCGTTGAAATAAGCCCAGTGTTTAAGACCTCTCTCAAATAAAATCAGCTTCATGAGACATTTCTCCATTTCATGCTCTTCTTGAATCTTATGACACTTCATTTTCCAATCTTGCTTATATATTCCATATTGTCCTCAATAGCAGGCAACCTTAGGCAACCTTGAGTTATTAATCCATTAATCATCTGGTATACTTAAGACTTTTAAGTGGTAAATGGTAAAAGCAATTTGTTGAGCTCAAGTGAACTATAGATAAAATATATTTATTTATGTCATACCTTAAGAAAACTAAAAGACTTGCATCATTGTACAGTCCTATCATTCTGGCAATCACAAGTGATAATATTGTTACTGGAAAATAAAGCTATTTTTAACCTAGTATGATGATAAAATAAGGAAAGTGATGATAATATGTGACTCTTTATCTTATAGTGAAATGAGATAAATAGACAGATGATCAGAAAATATTAGAGGGTTCATACCTGAATTACAAGTTAAAAATAATCCTTATTCATAGAAAATATCTTAAAAATTATTTAATATAAGTGTATTCCTCCTAGCATAAATATGAGGAAAATGTAATCTTGAGAGTTCTAGTGGCCTCACAATATCATTTAGCAGGTCAGTAGGAGTGCCAGGATGACAAAGAACCCAATAATAATAATTCCTTGTCCTCTGCACTATCTCTTCTATCACAAAACAGATGTGCTCTAATAAAAATACATGTTGGTGCCTTACTTTTTAACCCACTCAATGAAGCTAATTATTACTTCATAGATATGAAATTCCTTACTTTTGAATATATTATCATAATTAAAGTAACCTTAGTTAGATCACTCCCTATCTCTTTTGTACTAAATTTGGGCAAATGAGCATATTATGCACTTATCTTTATCACATCTCTGGAATATGATGGAAGGGCTCAAAGACATTGTTCAATAGTGGCCCGCTTTACAATCATTGCATCCAAGTTGACTTTGTGTATAAAAAATGGCTAATGTGTGCTAAAGACTTGTGTCTTTGAGCTGCCTCTGTGAGCCTTTGAGTTTTCTTTTCCATCATGTAGACAGTTTTGGGAAAATTTTTAACCCACATTAGTGTTTTCTCTTTGTAAAATTATTGGAAATTATATCTCCCTCTGATGTTCCTTTCCTATATTTTAGAAATCCGTTTTTCCTTTAGACAGACTTCTTCCCTCCGTTTTTGTGCATTATTTATCTCAGTAATTTTATAGTTTCTATTTTATATACTAAGTAATATCCAAAAATCTTACTCCCTATTTTCTTTATGCATAAACATGATTGCTTTTGATTCTAAAATCTGTTTTTGTATTTTATTTGTTCATTTTTTAATTATTAACTTATTATTTGCATAGTACTCCTATGTATGTACAAGGAGTACATTGTACAATGTACAAGGCATTGACTTTGTTCTGGGGGAATGATAGGGAACAGTGTTGTTTAATGCCCTGCTTAGACAACTCCCCAGTTGCCAGCACTATTCAATCTAGTCTATTTAAAAATATGAAGAGAAAATCTAGAATCATTAGTCATTTGAAGTTTTAAAAAAAACCAGCATGAAACATGGGAACCAAACATTTGAAATAGAAGACTTACCCACAGGTAGCATAGTCAATGGAGAAGAGAGCAAATAACTAAAGTATCAGAGTGGTTAAGCATGTGTTGAAACTTTGGTGGTGGAAATGGCTGTATATTTGCCTGTTGGGGAAGATTGCTAATCTCTTTAAACAAAGAAACTGTTTCTCTTTAACTTCTCATGTTGATATAAATCTCAAACTTCCTCCTGAAGAGATACATATTTTCAATGAAGAGATTGTATTGATCATTCACTTTGGAACTATTTTGAGTAGCTAAAGCATTAAATGTCTGGATGTCTGATTAATAAAATACATTGGGCTATCTCAGAACTACGAAAGCAATTTATAATAGAATTTTGTAACATATGTGCCATTGTTAACCAACACTAGTAGTTTTAGTTTGGGCACACCTACAGAACCATTCTATCATCTCTGGGGTACAATAAGAGTGAAATGCAATCACCAATGTAATATGAAGAAAGAAATATGCTCTCCATTTAATTATTGACTTAGGAAAAATGATTGAAAACACAAGATAAGAAATCCCTGCTTACATTTTATACTTGATTTTGTTATCATCAATACTTCCATTAGTTTTAGGTCTTTTATCAGCTTATAAACATCTCTTGAGACCTATGCCGTGGAATAATGTTTTCTGAAATTGTTCTGTATGATTACTTGCTTCTTACACAGAATTCATGTTGAGAAAAACGCCTTTAAAAAGTATTCCTTATAAACATACATATCAGATTAGCAGGGGCAACTATTTTCTTACCTTCAGTCATCTGTGTATGATATACTCACCATTTTCTTCTATTGTTTGGTAAGGTAATACTTGAAAATTTATTAAGTCTTAATTATCTACTTGTTACCCACAAATTAAGTTACATAGAGTATTCTAGGTACCATTTTATATTTATAATTTATGTTTGACTCATGCTAGGTCTAAAAATAATTGAATAGTCTAACATTTGAATAGTCTAAAAATAATTGAAAATGGGTTTCCAGGCTGGGCGTGGAAGCTCACACCTGTAATTCCAGCACTTTGGGAGGCCCAGGCGGACTGATCGCTTGAGGCCAGGAATTCAAGACCAGCCTGGACCATATGGTGAAACCCCATCTCTATTAAAAATACAAAAAAATAAAAATTAGCTGAATGTGGTGGGGTGTGCCTGTAGTCCCAACTACTCAGGAGGCTGGAGTCATGAGAATCGCTTGAACCTGGGAGGCAAACTTGCAGTGAGCTGAGATCATGCCACTGCACTCCAGCCTGGGGAACATAGCGAGACTGCATCTCACAAAAAAAAGAAAAAAAGAGAAAGAAAATGGGTTTCCAATACCATTATCTTCCTTAAAATAAATCTAAAACAATAAAGTAGAACTTTAAAATTATGGTTCTGAGGGTACTGCTTCTAAGATTGGTGTGTTGTAGCTGGGTCTATGCTGGTAATGCTGGTAGAAGGGTATAGTTAATTAATCAAATGGTTGCCAAAACTGAGTTTAGATTAAACTATATAAGCTATTTGAATAAACTTGTATGCATTACAAAAAAATCAAGGATATTTATTCACTTTATTTACCTACAAACATGCTATTTGAATTTCAACTTGATGCTAATATTGCAGTAAGGCCTTTAAATCCTACAAAATATATATCTGCAGTTTTCTGATAATTATGTCTGAGGTGCCTGTATCACCTGTATTTTGGCTGTATTGTGTAGGAGAACTACAGATATACTTCAATGAAACAAAATATTCTCATTTGAATTAAACATTTTTAATGCTGTATCAGAAGATACTTATGTCATGGGTATGGATATTAAGTATTTTCAAAAATCTGCTTTTCAAAAAGCTGCTTTCATTAGTTTCCTATGGCTGCTGTAACAAATTATCACAAACTTAGTAGCTTAAAGTAAGGGAAATTTATTCTGTCTGTTCTGGAAACCAAAAATCCAAAATCAGTGTTGCCTGGAAAAATAGAGCCAGCAGGACCACATTCCCCCTGGGGAGAATCCATATCCATCACTTGCCTCTTCTAGGTTCTGGCAGCTGCTGGCATTCATTGGCTTGTGGCTACATCTCTCTTTCAGCCTCTATTGTCACATTGCCTTCTATTCTATCTACCAAATCTTCCTCTGCCTCTCTTTTATAAAGATACTTGTAATTACATTTAGGGCCTGTTGGAAAAATTCAGGATAATATCCCCATCTCTTGAGAATTGCATCTGCAAAGCCTTTGTTTGTCATTTAAGGTAACAATTACGGGTTTCAGAGTTTAGGGTGTGGATATCTCTTGGGGACCATTATTTAGTCTACCATACTCCTTCTTAGCAATCTTAAGATTTTCAAAGTTTCAAATAAAAATCACAATGAAGTATCATCTTACCCTAGTTAGAAAGGCTATCATCAAAAAGACAAAAAGCAACCAATGCTGATGAGGGTACTGAAAAAAGGGAACTCTTCTACGCTGTTGGGGGTAATATAAATTACTATAAGCACTATGGAAAACAGCATAGAGATTTTTACAAAAACTAAAAATAGGACTACCATATGATCCAGCAATCTCACTACTGGGTATTTATCCAAATGGAAGGAAATCAATATATTGAAGAGATACCTGCACCCCCAGAAATTCATTGCAGCTCTATTCACAATAGCTAAAATACGTAATCAATCTAAGTGTCCATCAACAGACAAATGGATTAAAAAATGTGGAATGTATACACAATGGAATACTATTCAGCCATAAAAAGGAATGAAATACTGTCAATGCAGATGAGGCTGGAGGACATTATGTTAAGTGAAATAAGTCAGGCATAGAAATACCACAGGTTCTCACTCACATATGGGAGGACAATAAAATTTGAGTGGCAATAGAGAGTAAAATTGTGATTATTAGAGGCTGGGAAGTATAGCTGGGAGAGAAGAACAGGAAAAGATTGGTTAATGGATACAAACTTACAGCTACATAATAGGAATAAGTTTTATTGTTCTGTAGTACTGTATGGTAAATATGGTTAATGATAGTTTAGTGTGCATATTAAAAAAGTTAGAAAAGAAGATTTTTGAATGTTCACAACACAAAGAAATAATAAATGTTTGAGGTGATGAGTATGCTAATTACTCTGATTTAATCATTACCCATTGTATACATGTACTAAAGTATCTCAAAAAAGTACAGTTATTAAATGTCAAGTAACAATTTTATAAAAATTCAAAACTCCTAATTCCTTATACATAAATGGTGACTTAAAAAAATTATTAATCTTAAAAATTCTGTCCAGGCATGATGGCTCATGCCTGTAATCCTTGCACTTTGGGAAGCTGAGGTGAGTGGATGTCTTGAGCCCAGGAGTTTGAGACCAGCCTGGGGAACCTGGTGAAACACTATCTCTACTAAAAATATAAAAATTAACCCAGGCCACATGCTTGTAGTCCCAGCTACTCAGTAGAGTAAGGTGGAAGAATCACCTGAGCCTGGGTGGTCAAGGCTGAGGTGAGCCATGATCTTGCCACTGCACTCCAGTGTGGATGACAGAGTAAAACCTCATCTAAAAACAAAAAACAAAACCCAAAAAATTATTAGTGAATTTTGAGTCATAATGTGATTTCTGAGGATATAGAACTGTGTTAGGCAATACCCAATAGGGGTTTTAAATAGAGTGTAAGATTCAGTGCGTAACTTCATGCATCTGTGTTTTTTAGAATAATACCATTCATTCAACTAAAACCAGAAACCTAAGACACATCCCTCCCCCTCACTGCCCTCCCTTGCCTCCTCTAATTTGTCATTTGTCCTTGGACTTGGGCTCCAAATTGCTTTGAAATTTTCCCATTATCCTTCATTTCTTCTGTTGCCACCCTAGCCCATACCATTGGTAACCCTTGTCTGAAGTGTTGCAATAACTTCTTTATCAGTCTTAATTTACTGTAAATCCCTTTCAAATCCATTCTCAACCTTGCAGTTTCAAAGCATTTTCAAAGCACAAATATAGTATTTGCTTTAAGAATAAATTCCATCTTTGATTTTAGGATGAAGATCAGATTTTTCAAATGGCCAAAAAGTTGTAGTGCCAGACTTTCTCAAGTTTGATTAATACCACTTTCCCCATAATTTTCTGCAATTCAGTCCACCGCTCTGTAAGGGGGCAGTGATGGTGGTGGTCTGGATCTGCTTCTATTCACAGCCCCAGAGACCGCGTGATTAATCAATCTGGTCATACTAAAAGGTCTAGGGCAGGCGAACACCAAAGTCACCACCATAAGCCCAGCTAAAACTCTTTTTATTTGAAGAATGGAGCTATCTCACACTTTTATTTTCTTAAAAATCATCATGATGGAAAATTTTGAAATGAGCTAAGGAAATATAGAAACTGTCACAGAAGGAAGCAGAACTGCTGGAAAAGAGAAGTATAGACAGACTGCAGAGTCAGGGGGATAAGGAGATGAGCCCATGTTTCTGACTTTGTGCTGCCAGAACATGAAGCTTTCCTATTTTAGTTCTTTGATTCTGTGAGATCTTGCTGACCTTAAAATAAACTTTCTGTCTAATCTCATCCTTTTTGTTCATTTATTTTGAAACTTGAATGGGTTTTTGTTTATTGAAACCAAAAGGGCACTGGGTAGGCCAAGAAATTAAAGTCAGAAAAGACAGGAAATCTGTGGTAAAGTACATGGATTTATTGAGAATATATTTTTTATAGCATAAATAGATCCCATTTTCCCATTACAAATGTCCCAACAATATTAAAATAAGAAACATTAAGATTAACAAGTTAGAGGTCATCTTATACGCAAAGTAATTGTACAAATGATTTATAAATGTTTAAACTGACTTTTTTTTGGTAGATAGATGCTTCTTACTATCTCAGAAAACATTGGAAACATTCAGCAGATATGAACTGTTTTTGTTAACACATTGGTGATACTGATAATTACATCTTTTTTGAATTTAGTTAATTTAATTGATTAGTGCAGGGTATTAATGAGGTCATAGTTACAGATCTTATAGTTAGCTCTGTTCCATTTAAGTGACCACAGATTGACTTCCCACCTCAATAAGCCACCACTGCTGTGTATCATTAACTGCAATAGCAACTAAATTAAAATGTGAGATTGCATCTCTAAAATGATGACTGCTTTGGAAAAACGATTCAAACCTTGTGCTTTACTTACTATGGGTCACTAGTTTCATCTTTGTGTGTGCAAACTAGGATACTTTCTATCTTTAATAATGAGACAGAGAAAAACAACCCTTTCTTTCTTTCCTTCTCTGTGAATATTCATATCAAAGACTTTTTAAAAAGTATCTTGGAACATAAATTAACCCTTGCTTAAAATTCTGAAGACTAATTTCTATCCTTCAACAATTACATCACCCATTTTAATTGTTTTGATTATCTGCTATCACTTTTCCATGTAATTGCACCAAGAAGAAACACTAACTAACAGTTAAAGTTGCTGATGCAATTAGAATAATTACCTTAATGTTATAAACTTATAGCAGTCCTACTGGAAAGTATTAATGATGGCAGCCAAATATTATATAAAGTAGATTTTTACTTCCTCTGTGTTAAACTTATGTATTAAAGTGAAGAAAAATACAGAAAATAACAGAAATTATGAGTCATTGGCACAGTTAGAATTTAGTAAACAAAGAGTTGATGGTTACATGGAAGCAATTGAAGGTCCTTATCATTTTCAAAAATAAAAATTTAATTAATGACTAATGTCAGGATAATTTCTGAATTTCTCCTAAAATTGCTGTAGTTGATTCATCACCGAACCAGCTTTGTCTCCAGCTTTGCCTGAAGTCGGTCTCAGAGGATTTCAGATAATAGTTTTGAATATATGATGCATACATAAAATTCTTAGGCATTCACCTGCAGCTAATTAAGTGAATTAATTTTCCTTTGCTAATTCCTGAGTTTAATAAGAAGCCCAAATCGTGACACTGTGTTAGCCTACACTTCTTTAAATGGGAAGAAGGGGGGGTTAGATCAACGTAGGTATCACACTAAATCCACTATGCTTATATAATCAAATTCTCATATTGAGATATAAAAATTTGATTATATGTTTCAGATCCAGCATCTATTAAACGCCATATTACCAGATTTGAATGATGGAATTTAGGGAATATCAAAATTAACACAATTCTTCCCAGTTATACATTGTGTAAGCTAATGCAACTTCAATTCTGAGATTTATTTTATAAATGGATTTTGCACTGAACAGAATAGTTCCTTTTTTTTAACTTATCTTCTTTTTAAAAAATATATGTGTATGTGTGTATATATATGTATATGTGTATATATGTTTATATATACATAATGGATTTGTGTTTGCCTGATTGTAATGTGAGAGAATGATACTATATATCCTATAGTATATATATTTTATATTTTTCTTTATAATATACAAATTCCTGTAGATTAAAAATATGCTTAAATAATCTAATTTATATTTGTACACAAAATGCTCAAATAAAGATGAGTTAGTTTACATAAATTGGATTATATCACATATGCTGTATGATTTTTTGGGGGGGTTGGTATAAGATTGCCTGACTTAGTAAAAATCAATTTAAAATAAATACAGGATGCCTAGTTAAATATAAATTTCAGACAAACAAAAATACATTTTTATTATATGTATGCCCCAATATTACATTGGGCAGATGATACTAAAATATTGTATTTATTTGAAATTCCAGTTTACCTGGATATCATATATCATGTGGGCAGAACTTTTGGTCTATTTTCTCTTTTGTTTGGCTCGGACTTCCTTGTCCCGCCCTCTTTTACAGCACCCAGCTGTCTTATAAAAAACAACCTATATTAAAAACCATAGACAAATCCTTTGAGACTCTTTTTGTGGTCATGTAAAGGCACACAGTCATGTTAATATGGATTAATAATAATAGATTATTATTGAGTAATTAGTATAAGTAAGGTACTTTTAAGTATATTACATATGTATTTAAATCAATTATCAGAATAACCAGTAATATAAGTATTACTATTAGCTCCTTTGTACATATTTGAAAAATGAGTCTACAAACATTAAGCAACATACTTAAAGTGATACAGTTAACAAGTTATATATTAGAATTGGGATTTAGACCTTAGGATACTGACTCAACCCACATTCTAACTATTAACTATTTTTTATGTGTATTTATATACCTGTATTTTACAAATATTAAAACTATCTTTCATCTAGTAAAGGCTAAGAAATGGAAAATTCCGACTACTCATACTCAAAAAGTTCAGGTAGTTTAATTTTTAGTAAACCAAGTGTAGCATTATTGTGAAAATATCATTGTAAAACATAGCAAATTAGCTTGACATTATAATGAATTTATTTCAAAGCTTTATGTAGCATAAATTGTGACTTTACAAAAATGTTTAAACCTGAATTATTTTCCTTATATATTTTCTCTCTTAACCTTTTCTCTTTTACCTACATATAAACAGCTATTGTGTGTGTGTGCATGCATTTATGTTATCAACATATAAACATACTTGTAGAAAATATATTAATTAGCATATATGCCCACTCTGAAGATATTTTTAACTTAGTATGCCTACGCACATTTTCTAAAATAAATAGTGTGCATTTAATACTGCAAGTCAGTTTGAAACACATTTTAACTGTGAGTCTCTGAGGCTTTACAGCTGTTACATTTCAAACTCAGGGAGCCATTCTTGAAAGCAGAGAACATCTCACAGTTCTTTGCTATCTGAACCAAAATAGTTTTATTTTTAAAACACTTAGGAAGTTGGGTCATAAATTTAGTAATATTTAGACAGAAAAAGATGTTACTAAAGTAATTACCCTCTACAAAAATCTGAGGTAAGAGATTGAACAACTTCAGCCACACAGTGTCTAACATTATGAAATCCCAGTTTCTCATTCTACTACAATTTGTAATGTAATTCCATATTATTAAGTGGACAGATGTGAATATGATATATTCTGTCTGCAAGAAAAGACAATGCCAGTATTTCATAGACAAGTCAGATCAAAGCTCTACAAAGCTGTCTTTGACAAAAATAGATTGTTTGATTATTAGAAATAATAATATATATAAATAAATATATAAAAATCTATCTATCTATCTATCTATCTATCTATCTATCTATCTATCTATCTATCTATCTATCTTTTTTTTTTTCCATTGCCCAGGCTGGAGTGCAGTGGCATGATCTCAGCTCACTGCAACCTCTGTCTCCTGGGTTCAAGCGATTCTCCTGCCTCAGCCTCCCAAGTAGCTGGGATTACAGGTGTGTGCCATCAGGCCCAGCTAATGTTTGTATTTTTGGTAGAGACAGGGTTTTGCCATGTTGGCCAGGCTGGTCTCAGCCCACCTCAGCCTCCTAAAGTCATACATATTTTAGTACATGTTTAATTATCTAGTAACTCTACTGATGAAAATCCTTAAATGCTAATGGTGAGTGTGGGTAACAAACAGTGATCATCATAATGATACCCTTTAGATGACATTAGCAAAATACTACTACTTATAATAGACAATAATAGTAATTGTAATAGTGATTATATTAACAATTTTTATTGAATAATTTCTATGGGTCAAGGCTGTTTTAAGGATAATAGTTATACTGCATTGTTCAATCATCAGAAAACCATATTGGGGTAAGTACAACTTTTGTCTCTTTTCAGGTGAATAAACTAAGGCATAGAGGTATTAAGGATGTGCAGTGTTAAGCTAGTACATGCTCTTAAAACAGCAGTGGCCTGGCTACAGAGCCTGGCCTCTTGAAAGATACTTGTTAAAGTTCCTGATGATATTGATGTTGTAAATGAGTGCAGATTCAAAAATGTTGCATAAATTATATTTTTTATTTTAAAGTATTTTAAAGTAATATATGTTTGTTATTAATTAATTTAGTCCATTGAGAGGAAAAAAATTAAGTCACTCCATACCTTGACTCTAATAGTCCAGTTCTACACCTCAGATCCAATGATTTAAAAAACGAATAAAAAACTTACTTTGCCTTATATTCGACACAGTTTTTTATCGTTTTGATTTTTTTGTATAATTTTTGATACATATTATGATATATTTTTTGATATATGGTTTGCTGTGGTTACACTCTGGGTTTTATTTTTTTGGTGGCCTTCTCTGGCTGGTTTCCCTACCAGTAGCAGAACGTCTGTATTAGTCTCAGAGTTTACATCTATACATAACACTATCCAGAGCTGAGTTGTTTTCCACTTTTTACTATTTCCAGCCACCTTACAGAACTCTTGAACTGCTCTCTGATTCACCGATATGGTTCCCAAGCTCGCCTCGGAAAACAGTCGCTTCACCCAACAGGATAACACCTATTGGGTTGGCTCCTCAGCGCTGTGAGGCAGCATAATCGCAGTAGCGAGAGAGTTGCTATCAATAATACTTGGAACTGAGAAATAGGTCGATCCCATCCAAACTTCCTGGCTTCTTCAAAATGGAGAATATTTTATGTGAAATAATGTTTGCCTTATTCCAGGCTTTTCCAATCCACAGCCTGAGGGCCCCATGCAGCCCAAGACGGCTTTGAATGTGGCCCAACATGAATTTGTAATTTTTTTTTTTTTTTTTTTTAGTGTCAGCAGTTATTTATTGTCCTGTTTACAAAATGGCTGTCCTGCAACTGAATTAATTTTTTTCAGCTTCTTCTTTTTTTTCGATTACCAACTTTGAAGTTCAGGGATACGTGTGCAGGATGTTGCATGTTTGTTACATAGGTAAACATGTGCCATAGTGGTTTGCTGAACAGATCATCCCATCGCCAAGATATTAAGTCCAGCATGCATGAGCTTTATTCTTCCTGAAGCTCACCCTCTTCCCATCCCCCACCCTCAGACCGGCCCCAGTGTGAGTGGTTTCCCACAAATATGTCCATGTATTCTCATCATTCAGCTCCTACTTATACGTGACAACATGTATGTAGTATTTGGTTTTCTCTTCTTGCGTTAATTTGCTGAGGAATCCATTAACCAAATTCTTAAACTTTCTTAAAATGTTACTAGCTTTCTTTGAGTTTTTATTTTATTTAACTCATCAGCTAGTGTTAGTGTATTTTATGTGTGGCAAAGACAATTCTTCTTCCAGTGTGACCCAGGGAAGCAAAAAGATTGGACATCCTTGCCCTACTCTTTAGAAACATCTACTTCCTTCTCACACTGAGAGAGAAGATGATGAAGTGAACCTGATTTTCTTTTTGCTTATGTAGGAGACATATGCAGACATTTGTAGGTTATTTTATTTATCCACAAATTTTTTTTATATTCCAAGTATATGACTAAATTTCCATTTAAAAAACTTGGTATTCAAGGAAACAACCTTATAATAAAATTATGTCTCTGTATATTTTAGGAATGTTTTTGTTCTAATTGTTATTCTCTTATTACAGAATACAGTTCTCATATGTAGAAACTCTATTTCTCTCTTCTGTCTCTATTTCTCTAACGTATTAATATATGCTAATAATCTTCAAATGACTGTTTATTTTCATCCTGTTTCATTTCATTGGTTTGACTAAAAGCTTTATGGTTACTGTGTACTTTTCAAAATAATGTCAGCCTCCTATGTCTTCAATTTATCATAGTCTTATGTAAAATACTATGACAACTCTACAATTCCACAATTACCTATTCATAGTCTTAAAAACGGTATTGATTATTCATAATTAAATAGATATATAGTTTATATTTTCATGGTAATGTGTGTATTTTCATATGCACTTAGATATGAAACAAATGAATCCTTTTACAGCTTAATAACAAGCATACATTCTGAGAAATGTGTTGCTGGGCGATTTTCTCCTTGTATGGACATCATAGAGTGCACTTAGACAAGCATAGGTGGTATAGCCTGCTACGCACCTAGACTGTGGGGTATATAGCCTATTGCTCCTAGGCTACAAACCTCTACAGTATGTTATTGTACTGAATATTGTAGGCAATTGTAATGGCAAGTATTGTATATCTAAACATGCCAGAAAAGGTACAGTAAAAATATAGTATTATGACCTTATGGGATCTCCATTGTATATATGGTCCATCTTTGAACAAAACACCATTTTGAGGCACACGACTGTACATAGGCATTCATATGCATGCCAATTCATTAAACTTTTTATGTATATAATTATTTAATGTTTAAGAGTTTGCTCCTTTAAATATTTTGTTATTCTAATAAATGGATGTTATCTTATACAAGTAGTTTTATGTTTAAAAATGACATAATCATCACAAGTAAAAGTTTGAGAGATTTGCAAACAAGAATGTCAACAATCGCTCTACTAACTTGTCTAGTTAAACATGATTTATGAGGAAGATGTTCCTCAGATGAATAAAGGGAAGAGAAGAACTCAGCTAATACAAACCATAAAACTCTGTGTGGAATCTATTAGGGCTTGAAGCCTCTTTAGTAGTTTGGAAAACGAAGCAGATGTTTCACTGAACAGGAGACAATAAAGAGAATGCAAAAGCACAGCTGCATCTCTATCACTTTTTCTGACCTGGTGTTTTTGAGAAAATTAAGTCAATTTTTATTTTCCATTTGGTTTAATTATGTTCTCTGTAATTGTGTCACTGAATTCAAATTTGTAAATGATAAATGTGTTACTTAGGTGTCAATCTGAAATGGATGTGATAATTTAGATTATCTGCCTTAATTGATTAGCCAAACATATAAAGCAGGCAAAAATGAGTGTTAAAATGACAATTTTCTTGCTACGAAAGATAATATCAATCAAGCTAGATATTTCTGGGAAGCAATAAAATCTTCTTCCTAAAAGAAAGGTCGTTAAACTTGAATTATTTAAAGTACTGCATTTTTGTTTTCTGGATGTAATCTATGACATAAAATGTCCCTTCCAATGAAAGCCCTCTTAGTTGTCATGTGTGTGCCTAATTATTCCTTTTAAAATTTCTTGTGAGATATTATATTGAATTCAAAACAAAGGAATATAAATTGGTTGCTTTTATGGAAACTTCTTGTCATTACAATAGTACCAAAATTGTATTATATTAATACCCCAAAGGGTTCAGGGACAGCATCTTTTAATCACAGGTGCTAATAGTTCTAAAAGATATGAGTAATATGAGTATTTAAATAGCAAATATGTTACAAATATTTAAGCAAGTTAAGTTAAAAAAATCAGTGAACACATCAGGGTATGTCTGGTGTTGTCATTATGTATGGCTTTTGTCATTAGATGGAAAAACCTTTTGGTTATTAGATTTTTTGGATACTGGAATTGCAAATGAGGAATTTGGGATCTGTATTACAATGCACACTCATTTTTTCTATGATTACATTTCCTTGGCCTTGGTGAGCTGTTTTATGTAAATTTTCTTAGGTCCCAGACATTTGTGTGTGATGATCAAGGTCAAATTTGGACTATTCCAAGATATTACCAAAATGTAAGAAACATCATTAAGCCATTTTGAAAATGTGAAAAATATTATGGGATAGAAAAAATATTCTTTATTATGTCAGTGAAAGCCAAATCCAGGCTTCATCAGATACATCTACATTTGTTTTTACTTCTATTATCTCATAACTACTAAATGTCTTAGCTGGAGTTCTTTTCCTATATTTTCCATTTTTTATTGGAGTTGATGGCATTATCTTTCTTATCTGCCTGATTACATGTTTCTGTGTGCATATCTATAGAGCTTGCTCTCAAGTGTTTTTGTAAATTGAATAAAGTGTTTTCCTTCTTTTTGTCCATGACATAGTCTCATATCATTCCAGATATAAGGAGGTCTGATTTGAAAATACTTTTATTCTTTTTCTGCCTGGGTTTTTCTCAGAGAGTGGGGCAATGTCCCAGCACTGTCATTGATGTAAATAAGTCATAATAGAAAAAGAAACCTATGTCCTATAGGTTAATCTCAGTATTGTCACTCAGGATAGCAAAGGGTAGAACAAAAATACATCATTGTCACTGACCACAGGAGACAATATACCTGAAGCAAACATTTTTGATTATGGAATTCAGGAGAAGGTGTGGAAGGGTAAAAGGTGTCACCTGGACATTCCACTTCTTTCAAGCTATCCTAGGAAATGGACTAGCACATTCCACAAAGAAAAGAGATTGTAGAACTGTACAGGATTGAGGACTGAGCCAATATCCTTGAAAAGATTATGGGCCTCAGAAGTGTCAGACCTTTTTTTTTTTTTCTTTTAGCAGATTCACAGAGCTTTATAACCATGCAGACCAGAAAGCTGCCCTTGTACTTGCTTTCAGACCAGAGAATCTTCTAAGCACATACGACCAAATCTGCATCTTTTGAATGTCCTTGGGTCATGCCTGAAGCAATGATGATAATAGCTGGCACCCTTTTCTTTCAATGTTCACTATAACCTATGAGTATTCTCATTTTATGGATGAGAAAACATAAGTCTAGAGAAATTAAGTTACTTGTCAAAGATCATACAAACTTTTAAATGGTGGACTTGTAAATTCTAAACTTTTAGAATGGTGGATAACTTGAAGCCAAGTTCCTTAATGCCAATTAATCAACTCTGTCTTTGTAATTATATGTATATCTCTAAAGGTATCCTTCAATGAGTGGAGTATTTTATTACCTCAAAATAACTATCCTTCCATTAACTGTGGATTTTTAGTTGTTTAAATGTGGCAAGTGCCTTAAAGATTATTTTACCCTACCTCTGCTGAAAATGAGAAAGAAAGAACGAGAAAAAGAAAAGGAAGGAAGGAAGGGAGGGAAGGAGGGGAGGGAGGGAGGGAAGGAAGGAAAGAAGGAAAGAAGGAAAATTAAATGGCACGACTGCAATTATGGACCTAAACCAAAACAACTGAGGAAGATATTCTGTGCCCAGTTCCAGGAACTGTACAGGGGGCTTTACTTTCTTACCCTTACATGTATTAATAAATTACCCTTAAATCTTAGCCTTAAAGGAATATCTTTTAAACTGAAGAATTTTGAATCCTGCTGAAAATTGGAAGGAAATAAATGGACTGTCAGTGTTAAGTCTCTATTTCACTTGTAGGAGATGGGCTTGCACTGTACAATGAAACGGGAGAGAGCAAACAAAAAGAGGTAATTTCACTGTATCAATAAGGGGAAAGTGAGTTGTGTGAACCTCAAAAGAAGGGTAAACCATATTTGAAAATTGCTTAAATTATTTAAACTTATTGTTATCAACTTTAAATCAAATCCTGCATTAGAAAAACAGTAGGGGTAACCGAATTGCTTCTAAATGTCTTTCAGTGATTCCTTTACGAGATGAGGCATTAGAATAATTTTATTATAGTTTTAAAAAGTATTTTGTTTTGTCTGTTACTTGAGATAATTGATGAACAGATTGTGTGAAATAAAATAATTTTTGCTATTGAAATGTTGAGATGCTCAGGAATTTTCTAGGCTTTTTATAGGTACAACTTTGATATCTATTTTTAAAGCTTATAAAATGTCTTAAAATTAAAAAAAAAAATTGAAGTCCATGATTCTTCTATTAGACAATAAGGAAATTTATCAGGTCAAAGGTTTTAAATAAATAATAAGAAGTGCTGTGAGAAATTTTTTGTAAAATAGATTCCCACATTATATTAAATCTCATAAGTGGAATAAAGTTTAAAATATGAAAACAAAATTTCTGTTTTAAAATTTAAAAATAACCCCACAATGTTGAAGATAACTACTAAATAACTGGGGTTTTACTAACACTTATTTTTTCATTTAGATTCATAGTTGTATGTCATTGTGTTAGGTTGGATGCTGCAAATTCAGAATCTCTTTTTGAAAATGTAATTGCCTTTAAAAAAGATGAAATTTAGTAAATTTTATACTTGATATATAATCTACTATTTCTTAAAAGTCATAGTTGTTAAGATAATTACTATTTCAGGATAAGACACAGAGAAACTGAAGTAGTCTCTTCCACCTACATTTGAGCTCTGCATACTTTCCTGTATATCCAGGGTTTGAACTTGAAGCAAATGGTTGAATTTCCATCCTTTTTGTCACCTGTGGCTTCGGCTGAATCACTGGCTTCATGAGTCACCTTGCTATTCCAAATAGTTTGCTCTGATTTTAGACCACATTGTCCTAGATGTGCAACCTGATATCTTCTATTTGATTTACATACCAACAACAAAATAAGCAAATAAAAGTTAAAACAAAACCAACTTATACGTGTTGAGTATCTTTTATCTGAGATGCTTAGAACACAAATATTTCAGATTTTTGATTTGTTTGGATTTTGGAATATTTGCATATACATAGTGAGATATTGGAGACAGTACTCAAGTCTAATCACAAAATTCACTCGTTTTATATGTACCTTATACTCATAGCCTGAAGGTAATTTTGTACAGAAATTTAAATAACTTCGTTATTGAACAAAGCTTGTATGTAGCAAACCATCAGAAAGTCAAGCTGTCACTATCTCAGCCACTCTTGTGGACAGTCTGTGATTGTTTGACATCACCATCATTCCCGACTCTGAATTTATATGCTCCTGATAAGCAATCATTTATTACATTTATTCACACATAAGTACATAACAATAGAAAATATAACTTGTTATTAATATAGTGAAAAAATGATGTATCCAGCATAACTAAGCAGCACAGTAGCCTCTCATTTCTATCCTGTTTTGAGTGACATTACATGGGACAAACAGCATCTTGTGCTCCTGTTTTCCTTCTTTTGCCAGGAGACAACTCGGTGCCTAATGGAAATTGCCATTTGTGGAGCAAAATGGCATTCAAAATGTTTTGGATTTGGGAGCATTTCAGATTTCAAATTTTCAAATTAAAGATGATCCATCTGTATAATTGATTTTATTATGGGTCTGGAAAAAACCAATATGGTTGTTTCCACAATAATACTGAAAAAATACAATTTATTAAATCTTTAAAATGTAGTTTTCGAAAGCTTATTGGCCACTATTCTCCACAAGTTCTTGGACACCAGCATGTTTGCTGGTTTTATCCACAGTGTCCCGTCCTTGCTTTCTCGTGTGCTTTTCTCCACCACCAAATATATATGTAAATGTAACACTACCTGTTTCCTTTCTGTCTGTTTCCAACATCTTTTTGAGCTTCATCTCTACTTTAAAGGATTTTCTCAATATATTCTGGGAAAAACAAATCCTTCCCGCATGGAACTATGTGCTAGCTAATTTAATAATTTTCAACAAGCTACTCTTTTTCTCTAGTGATTTTGTAAACCCCGCAAAAGTCTCTAAATCTACTTCCCAAATACGATGTAATGATGACAAAATACAATCATTATGTAGTTAAAACTTTCAGATGTTCTCCCCAACTACTTTCCTTGAAGTGATTGGTGCTGTATGTCAAATAATCATGAACAATGAAGATGGTATATTTTCTGTGTGGCACAGAGACAGTGTAAGCAAACTAAAGGTAAATGTTTTCTACTCTTCAGAGAGGGTGTATGTTCTGTTTCATACTGTTATCTCTTTTTCCTAGGTGTTTGCTGTCTAAGTCTGTAATGTCTTCTTCAGGTGGAGTTCCTAGCACAAGGGATCCTGAATATGGAATAAGTTTGGAGGTGAATGGATGATGGGAACTGCTCTGTTCCAGAACATTCATCTCTGCATTTTCACCTCTTACTCATATATTTATACATCCTGTACCTCTCAGCTGGTGGTACATTCTGTTGAGGTATATTGATACATGGAATAATATGCATCCTTCCCCTTAAGGTATTACTCCTCACGCTAAATCTTAACCCTAGGACACTCTTCTCTAGGACTGGGTTCACTATGCCACGCAACATTTCTATGCATCACAGAGGGTCACTGGTAGACAGAGGGTAATTGGAGGATAAACAGCTGTTATTGCCACAATATCTTCAGGGAAAAATGGAAATAAAGTTGAATTGTTAGGCTGTGTATGTGGATCTGATTCTACATGCAAGTATTAGGAGATTAGATTATTACCCTGACTTGTATCCTTTAACTTAGGCCCTCAGGCAAAGGTTTCTGCTTTCTTTGAAGTAGACGTTCTTAAACGTTTCAGTTCTGTTCCTCAGCACTTCTAGACAAACTTTAGTTTCTGCTTGACCAGGACCAAATTTTCAAAACAGTGAATTTTATTGGATCTAAGATGCCACCTATAATATGTGCACCGTTATTATATGTAGCACAGAAAGTGGAAGAATAAAGCTCCATCCATTTAACTATGACCAAATATTTTTATGTCACTTGCGGCTTTTATTTTATTCTTACTGAAATAACTATTTTCTTATATGTCACTCTCGTTCAAACCTAAAAAAATGAAATGTAAGTGAAAAAATTAGTTAAATAATTTTAAAGCTAAAACTTTATATTCAGAATTCAAATTTTTGAGCAGGAATCATCAGTATCTTTTTTCTTTTTCCACATACACTCATCCTCTGTGGCTACATGAGCATTGGTGATCCACCATTCCTTAAAACAATTCTGCACTGTTTTCTCTAGGATTATTGTCTAAGCAGCTGACATCTATTCTAAAATATTAAATATTTTATTCACAGGGGCAGGCAGTGACAACTACACCACATCTGCTTTTGAATGGCAATAGTCATAAGTTAACAAATTTAGGCACATTGAAATCTGAAAAAAAAGCACCCATGAAATATGTAGATGTGTTTTAGCTAGAAATTTCAGGTTCTCTGTCACTATAATTAAATGATGGGAACTTGTAACTTTCTGTCGAGGCTTCAGTTCCACAAGCACTCCTGATCCACCATTAGTACATTTCCAGTGGTCAGTGGGAAAATTCCACATGTCACTGAGTCCTCAGTGGCACAAGGGTACATTTTGTCCAGAAAATCTTTCTTTCCTGTCACCATAACAAAAAGATGAGCATTTGTGTTTCTTCTAGTTGTGGATTCTGCCTCAACAAAAACTTCTTTCCCAAGGCTTGGAAAATTTTTAGCAAACAATGCTATATTCCTAGCACAAGGGATCCTGAATATGGAATAAGTTCTGAGGTAAATGGATGACAGGAGACTGTTTCATTCATCTCTGTATTTTCACCTCTTAATCATATATTTACACATTCTCTATTTTCCAGTTGGCGGTGCATTCTGTTGAGGTATATAAATGCAATTCCATGTATCTATGTAGTATATAGATACTATATAGATACCTCTGTTGAGGCATATAGATACCATTCCATGTATCTGTATATTCTATATTCTATAGCTACATGGAATGGTATCTATATACCATAACAGAAGTATCTATATACTATATGTAGTATATAGATATATACACTATATGTATATTCCATGTATCTATATAGTATTTATATACTATATGTATAGTATATATACACATATATGATATAGGTATATATAGTATATATACACTATATCTACATACTATATATGGTACATATATATGTGGTATAGAGATATAGCGTATATATACTACATATGTACTATATATAGTATATAGAAGTAGTGTATATATACTATATATACCATTATATCACATATATACTGTATATACAGTATATATGATATATACAGTACATATACATATAGTATATATGTACTATAGAGTATATATGTACTATATGGTATATATACTATATATAAGTACTCTATGGTATCTATAGTATATATAGCATACTATATATACCATGTATAAACACTATATATAGTATATAGACACTACATAGATACATGGAATGTATATAGAGACATAGAATGGTATCTATATACTTTAACAGAACAGAATGGTGTGGATCCTTCCCCATAGGATATTACTCGTTATGCTAAATCTTAACTCTAGGGCACTCTTCTCTAGGGCTGGGTTCACTGTGCCAGTCAAAATTTCTGTGCATCAGAAAGAGTCACTGGTAGCAAAAGGTACTTGGAGAATAAACAGCTGTTATTACCACAATATCCTCAGTAAAAATGGAAGGGAGACAATTATGTTCACAATAACTCTGATTCCCCAGGTTTGTAGCCCCAAAAGTAAAACATGCCCCCTTGTTCGCAATTTCCTCAAAGGAGACCCACAGAGCATTTGTGTGTATGCAGCAAACTCTACTGGATTTGAGAAGAAAGAGGAAAAACAGCAAAATGTAACAAGTAACTTAAATTGAACATTCTTGATTTTGATCCTCAGCAGTATTTTCTTGGAGATAGGCTCTGCTCTTATTTCTAAGATGCTTGACTCTCTCTCATTCTGCCCTCCACAAAATCCTCTCCTCTTCCTCCTCTGCTCTCTTGCACATTCTAATTCAAATTTCTTTCTTTCCTAGAGAACTTTCTCTGTTTCTTCAAATCGTATATTTATACTTAAAGCACAAAAATGCTTCTCAGTGTCTTTTCCTGTAAAAATACCCAAAATCACAGTTATGCCCTTTGCTTCAAAAGGCTTTTTTCATAGAAGTAGATGTTCAAATAAAGTTGCCATAGCCACATGTCCCATGGGAGTTCCATGGCCTGTGTAGTTCTAAAAGGCTTCATGAAAGGGCTATGCTTGAACTAAAAGTTTAAATACAGAGAAAAGTAAAAATGAGTCAGGTAGAAGGTCTGGGCAGGAAGTCAGAAGAAGTAACAGAAGTGTGAGAGAAATGTGCAGTTATTTGGGAAAATTAGCTGCCTATAATTAGTTCTGATCAGTCAAAGACTTTAACACGAGCTCTTCTACTTCACTCTAACACTCTTGCTTCTGCCATCAATCATTAATGATAAAGCAGATGCTCAATAAATCAATTCATAGGCCAGTCTGCATTAGAGGCCCTGTTTTTCAGCTCTGATTTCCTAAACCCCATGTACGTTTTTCATAGCTTTGGGGTTGATTATATGAATATGTGATAATTGTGTTCATTTTAAACACTTCAGCTGACTCTGTGGTCATTCATACAAGTGAAATACTATATTTAAAATAATTTAAATTATCTAATACTTGAAAAGTGGTCATTTGGAGAAAGAGAATGTATGTGTGTGTGTGTGTATGTGTTTGTTTGTATGTATGTGTATGTGTGTGTAATTTAAGGGAGCAATAAATAACAGTACAAGATAAATTCTGGAAGAGAGGGTGAAAGGGAAGTACCTCAATGCAGGCACTTGGAGAGATTGAATGTAGTACAAAGTTAAAGGGCACTTTAAGAATAGAGGAAAATAAGATTTGGGATATAGAAGTTGTTCCAAAGAAAAGAAATTGGGAGAGTAGTAAAATAAAATTTTTCATTTTGCTATTTTGTTTAGGTCTCTCATGGGAAATACAAGTATTTGTATGCATTTGAATTTCATAACATTACTCTTGCTTATTATTAAGGCAAATCATGTGATAGAGCAGGGCATGCTTGTAATTTTCTGTTGCTTGTGTGGTGGGAAGCACACAAATTTCTTCTCTGGTGGAATGAAATCAAGCATGTTTCTGCATAAGATTTCTGGCTCCCCTCAGCTTTCTGTTCAGGGACTACTGTTTGGGAGAATTTCATGCTAATATGTTCCCAAATCCCAGACTCCTTCTTTAAGAAATGCGTTTGTTTCATTGGTATGTGATAGGTGCTTGATATATAGTTGGTGTGTAATAAATATATTTTAAATGCATAGATGCTTGAATATAAAGCAAGTCCATCCTGAAGAAGGAAAAAAGGAGGCAGTGTTTTTTGTTGTTGTTGTTGTTGTTGTTTTGTTTTTTGTTTTTTTTGTTTGTTTGTTTTTTTCCTATCAAGCTCTCCAGACTTCTTACAATGGTCAAAACCAGATTTCTTATCTGTGAAGCTACTATATGACCTATAAGTCTAGAAAATTATTCTAGACTTAAATGAAAAATGATGATATGACTTTCCCCATAAGTTCCTTTTACATATGAGGATCTCTTCCATTCTTATAGAATACCAACAACAATAATAGCCATGATATTAATAGTATTAGTCATGGCTAATATTTACATGTTACTGATTTTAGAGATTTTTGCAAGAGCCAAAGCATGCCTCATTCTGGCCATGCAACTTTACAGAGAAAATTCCTTTGTAATAGGAGGATCCTTGTAGAAAGTTCTCTGCTCTCCTCTTGACATTTCCAAGACATTTAAGACAGGTACTTTCTCCTTAATGGAATTTCTCCACTGAGTTTTCCTTCTGTTTAACTACCTGTTGGCTACATACTCTTTCGTGAACTGTCTGTCATCTCGGCAAACTAAGCAGTTTTCGGGCAACATTATGCCTCCTATCTTGCAGAAGGAGCTCTTCCCTGCTGGCAAGCAATATTTACTTGCGTTTGATTCCGTCCTCTCTCATAATTAGTTATTTTCTATTTTGGTAGTTAACTCATTATTTCTAGTTACAATTTGAGAAAAACCTAGGACAGAAAATATGCTAGCTACCTCATAAAAAGACTATAAGATGTACATAAATATTAAATAACCCTTAGAAATTCCAGTCTTTTGAATAGTATGTTTTATGCACATGATTAACAAAGAAAAATATTTGAGAATATTTAACACTTCACAAATCAATCAATGCATGTGTCTAAAACAAATTTTATATCTTCTTTATTTTATGTTGTCTGTATTTCTGATTTTACACAAAATAATTATCTTGAGATTGAGGTATATGGGCTTGAGTTGAAGCAATGGCCTATGCAATTCTAAAACCTTATATAGACTGAAAACACAATTTTACTCTTAAACTGGTTCTGCTAACTTCATTGCTCAAATAACATATCTCATATAGGTTTAAGCCATCGTGACTAATCCATGATTTCCTATTTAAGTGATTATCTCATACGCCCTATTAGGTCATGATTTAAAATATAGTAATATTGAATATGCAAGACAAGTCCCTATTACTCTGAGCAACTCAGTACTTGATTATAGAAAGTCCAGCATTTAATATCACTCTTTCTTAATGTTTCCAGTAATTCACCAGAGGTTCTTCTACCTGTGCAGACTCAGGCTAGCTTGTTCTGGGTCAGCATCAGGACTCAAAAAATTTCTAAATATTATAAAATGTTTTGTTTTCCTGTGACTATAATATAATTTATCTTCCTAATTACCTACTATAGAATATTTGAGGTTATTTTACACTTTTGATGTTATAAATTGAGCCAAATGACCATGAGACTGAATATCAATTATCCAGGATAGAGGTCTTTGGAGAGTTTATTTTACAAATTTGTTCCTTTCCACTTGCCGAGTGGCAGTATCTCAGTCTTCATCCTTTTGACATCCCCACAAACCAAGTAGTCATTCCTTGTTTATTATATTCTATCTCTTTCTCTTGTTTTCTTTTTTTTTTTTTTTTTTTTGCCTTGTCATCTCCTATGCTTTGACATGACTGATGACCCACTTGTGTGACCTCAGTGGTGATACTGTCAGTCTTGAGGCTGTATATTCTCTTTGCTGTTACCTTTTGGAATTCATAAAGTTGACTGCTGATATTACATTCACCCCCTTCTGAATTGCATATGGATATTTCACATGGTTTTATGTGCATCTCCATTTTGATGCATAAAAGACATCTCATTGTTGATTTAAAAATCCTAATTTCTCTGTCCCACAACCTTCTCCTACAGCATTTTCTGAAGTGGTGAATAACAACTCTATGTTTGCAGTTGCCCGGGTCACAATTTGAGGCTGTCCTTGGCTCTCTTCCTCATATACCTCATATCCAATCAAGATCAATTTTTATTTATATTTACTTATTATTATTATTTTGAGATTGAGTTTTGGTCTTAGTTGCCCAGGCTGGAGTGCAATAGTGCTATCTGGCTCATTGCAAACTCTGCCTCCCAGGTTCGAGTGATTCTCCTGCCTCAGTCTCCTGAATACCTGGGATTACAGGGGTGCCCAACACACCCAGCTAATTTTGTATTTTTAGTAGAGACAGGGTTTCTCTGCATAGGTCAGGCTGGTCTCAAACTCCTGATCTCAGGCGATCCGCCTGCCTCAGCCTCCCAAAGTGCTGGGATTACAGGTATGAGCCACCATGCCTGGCAAGATCAATTTTTAATATGTTATACAGAATCTAAGACCAGGATAGAAGCTATGAAAAAAAAATGAAATAGAAAAATTTGGTAAGATCAAATTTAATATTTTATACCAAATTTTTCTATTTCTAATTTTTTCATAGCTTCTATCCTGGTCCTATCTACCCATTGTTCTTTATCTGGATTATTGCAATGTCTACCTAACTCATCCCTTGCCTTAGTACTTGCTTGTTCTATTCTCTATTCTAAATATGTAAGTCAGAGTTTTCTTATATAATTATTTTTATTTTATTTTATTTTTTATTTTATTTTATTTTATTTTATTTTATTTTGAGACATAGTCTTACGCTGTCACCCAGGGTGGAGTGCAGTGATGTGATCTTGGCTCACTGCAACCTCCGCCTTCTGGGTTCAATCGATTCTCATGCCTCAGCCTCCCAAGTTGCTGGGACTACAGATGCATGCCACCATGCCCAGTTAATTTTTGTATTTTTTGGTAGAGACAGAGTTTTCACCATACTGGCCAGGCTGGTCTCGAATTCCTAACCTCAAGGAATCCACCTGCCTCGGCCTCCCAAAGTGATGGGATTGCAGGCATGAGCCAATGTGCCCAGCTGTCTTATAGAATTATTAAAGCAGATCATTTTATGACCCTTCTTGAAACCTGTCATTCCTCACATCAGGAGGAGTAAATGTTAAAGCTCTGACAAAGGCTTACTTGACCTCACATGATGAGCCCTTTTACTTCTTACCTCCTCCCAAACTCTGTCTCTCTCCTGAACTGCATTAGTATTATCTTATTGTTATTCACACATGCCAAGAAATGCCCTACTTGGAGCCTTGGCATTTACTGTTGAATCTGACAAGAATATTAATATGGTTTGGCTGTGTCCCAACCACATCTCATCTTGAACTGTAGCTCCCATAATCCCCACATATCATGGGAGGTACTCAGTGGGAGGTAATTGAATTATGGGGGTGAGTTTTTTTTCCATGCTGTTCTTGTGATAGTGAATAGTCTCATGAGATCTGTTGGTTTTATAAGGGTCACTTCTGCTGCTCATGCTCTTTCCTGCCACCATGTAAGACATGCCTTTGCGCGGCCTCCTTCACCTTCTGCCATGATTATGAGACCCCCAGAGCCATGTGGAACTGTCAGTTCACTAAACCTCTTTTCTTTATAAATTACCTAGTCTCAGGTATGTCTCCATAGCAGTATGAAACTGAACTCATAGAGTAAATCAATACCCGTAGAGTGGGGTGTTGTTGTAAGAATATCCAAAAATGTGGAAGCAACTTTAGAACTGGGTAACAGGAAGAGGCTGGAACAGTTTCAAGGGCCCGGAAGAAGACAGGAAAATGTGGAAAAGTTTGGAACTTCCTAGAGGCTTGTTGAGTGGCTTTGACCAAAATGCTAATAGTGGTATGAACAATAAAATCCAGAGTGAGGTGGTCTCAGACAGAGATGATAAACTTTTTGGGAACTGGAGTAAAGATCACTCTTGCTATCCAAAGAGACTGGTGGCATTTTGCCCCTGCCCTAGAGATGTGTGGAACTTTGAACTTGAGGGTGATGATTTAGGGAATCTGCAGAAGAAATTTCTAAGTGGCAAAGTGTTCAAGAGGAAGCAGAGCATAAATTTGCAGCCTGACAATGCAGTAGAAAAGTAAAACCCATTTTCTGGAGCGAAATTCAAGCTGGCTGCAGAAAGTTGCATAAGTAATGAGGAACCAAATACTAATCACCAAGACAATGGGGAAAATGTTTCCAGGGCACGTGAGAGGTCTTCATGGCAGCCCCTGCTATCACAGGTCTGAAGGCCTAGGAGGTAAAAATGGTTTCATTGGCCAGGTTGAGGGCCTCCTTGCTGTGTGAGGCCTTGGGAGTTGATGCCTTGCATCCCAGCTGCTCCAGCCATGACTAAAAGGGGCCAAGGTACAGCTGGGGCCATGAATTCAGAGGGTGCAAGCCCCAAGCCTTGGCAGCTTCCATGTGGTGTTGAGCATGCAGGTGAACAGAAGTCAAGAATTAACGTTTGGGAACCTCCACCAAGATTTCAGAGGATGTATGGAAGTGCCTGGATGTCCAGGCAGAGGTGTGCTGCAGGGGCCAGTGAAGAGCCCTCATGGAGAGCCTCTAATAGGACAGTGTGGAAGGGAAATGTGGGGTGGGAGCCCCCACAAAGAGTCCCCACTGAAGCACTGCCTAGTGGAGCTGTGAGAAGAGGACCACCATCCTCCAGACACCAGAATTGTAGATCCACTGATAACTTGCACCGTGAACCTGGAAAAGCCACAGACACTCAATGACAGCCCTTGAAAGCAGCCAGGAGGAGGTCTGTACCCTGCAAAGCCACAGGGGCAAAATTGTACAAGACTGTGGGAACCCACCTCTTGCATCAGCGTGACCTGGATGTGAGACATGGAGTCAAAGGAGATCATTTTGGAGCTTTTAGATTTGACTGCACTACTGGATTTCAGATGTGCATGGATCTTGTAGCTCCTTTGTTTTGGCCAGTTTCTCCCATTTGGAATGGGAGCATTTATCCAATGCCTGTATCCACATTGTATCTAGGAAGTAACTAACTTGTTTTTGATTTTACAGGTTCATAGGCAGAAGGTACTTGCCTTGTCTCAGATGAGACTTTGGACTGTGGACTTTTGAGTTAAAGCTGAAAAGAATGGAGACGTTGCGGGACTGTTGGGAAGGCATAATTAATTTTGAAATGTGAGGACATGAGATTTGGGAGGGGCCAGGGGCAGAATGATAAGGTTTGGCTGTGTCCCCACCCAAATCTCATCTAGAATTGTAGCTTCCATAATCCCCACATGTTGTGGGAGGGACTCGGTAAGAAGTAATTGAATCATTAGGGTGCGTTTTTCCCATGCTGTTCTTGTGATAGTGAATAAGTCTCACAAGATCTGATGGTTCTATAAAGGGCAGTTCCCCTGCACATGCTCTCTTTCCTGCTGCCACGTAAGACATGCCTTTGCTCCTTCTTCCCCTTCTGCCACGATTGTGAGGCCTCCCCATCCAAGTAGAACTTTGAGTCCATTAAATATCTTTTTTCTTTATGAATTACCCAGTCTCAGGTATTTCTTCATAGCAGTATGAAAATAGAGTAAATCAGATATTAACCTAGGAAACTGCACAGCACAATGGAGGAGTAAAATAAGTGCTTACTAAATAAATTATGCACAACAGTGTGAACATGATATATTCTTACCTAGGGATGAGGTCTGGGAGAATAGCAGAAATGGATAAAAATACTATTCTTTGATGTGTTCGTTCATAGAATTAAGATTAAAATGTCTCTTTTCGCCTTAGTTAAGACATGCATGTGAGCACATGAAGGTTGAAGTAGTTTCTCTGTAAATTCACTAAGCTAGTTCATAAACTATGACACAATTGTAGAATATCAGATAGAATTGTTATCACAGAGTGTGTATAGAAGTCCTGTATAGGAATAAATGTAATAAAAAATTATTCTACATCCTTTGAAACCAGATATGGAACTGTGTTAGATAAGTCTTATATTTTGCTTGTTAAAACCAAAGAAAATAAATAAGATGGATAGATCGATCAAATAAATTTTTAAAATTCAAAAAGAAACAACAGCAGACCAGCACAGTGAGTGAAAATAGATCCACATCAAGGCACACAGTGTTGTGAAATGTTATATTTCTGGTAAAATCATTCTGCAAGTTCCAAGGAAAAAGAGTATATAGTCCGCATATAAAATGTTAGAAATAGTAATGGCTGCAAAGACAATAGCTTCCAACATTTGAAGCTAAGGCAATGGAAAAAATATTTTGAACGCTTTTGACAGATATTGATGTCTAATTAAAATGTTTCACTTAATTCAACTATTAATTAAGAATAAGGACAGAATGAAGATACTTTCAGACATGCAAAATTTCAAAAACAATTATTTCTCATTACCTTTCACCAGAAAGTAATTTGAGGTGTCTCAACTAAAACAAGGGATTAAACCTAGACAGACAAAAAAAAAAAATTCTTTGTAAAACAGGGATCCAATAAAGGAGAGAAAAAAATTCAAGGGAATACACAAGATACTGGTGAAGGGAGAATGATTGACAACAAATGTGTGTCAGATTTAGAGAACATGCAGTTCCATCTAGAGAAAGTAGGGGCCTCTGGGAGTTCTTCAAGAATTTTCAAGTTTAAAAAAAATTCACAAATTTTTGATGCACAGGAATAAATAGAGAGGACATTTAGATAACTGGAAGGAAGTTTGGAGTTGAGTTAGTGACATATTCATGGGAAAGCGAGCGAAAGCTTAAAAATGATAATTAATTCCAGGGAAGAAATTATGCAGAAAATGAAAATCAATAAAATAATATATGTACGCAAGACAGAAAAGTATTTACAGAATCACAATAATATTAACAGGCACTGCTGATGGAACCAAAATTAAGATAAAAGCTTACAGGTAATTGATATAGGGAGTGGGAAAGATTGGGAGTAGTAGTTAAATGTTTTGTGATATGCCTTGTAGAACTTTTAACTCAAACTATTTCATGTAGGTAAGGTGTGCATTCCTCCTGTTTGCCCAGGACTATCCTTATTCACGTCTGTTGTCTCAGTATAATCATGAAGAGCACACCATTCGTTCTCAAAGGAGTCTATAATTAATTAGTCTGGTTGATTAATTATAGTGTCAACATGGCTGAAAGTAAAAGGGTTTACTTTTTACTCATGTTAAATGCAGGGGTCAGTGGTGGTTGCATGGCTGCTCTTTGTTTTTTCTTTATTCCAGGATCTGGGCTAAAGGAGCAGCTCCCAATGGGATAGTTTGTTCCTATGCAGAGAGGAAAGATCAAGAAGGCAGCAAAAGGATACAATGGCTCTTAAAGCTGCTATTGGAAAAGAGCACACTGTCACATTTCATTGGCTGTGGCAAGTCACTCATGCAAACCTTTTGTCAGTGGTGTGGGGTGACAAGGAAGGCACTGCTTCTCACATGGCAATATGTGGAGATGTATAGTCCTAAAGGAAGGGGGTGTCACTAATGGGGAGCCAAAATGCAATCTGTCATGGTATACATCTGGAAAAAATACAAAATCAGTGGATAATGTATGAATAACAGCTAAATAACTGCCAGGAGAATTTGGCTATGAAGTAGTCAGAGATAATATTTGCATTGTGCTTTTTACTTTACACTGCGTTTTCACAGACATAATCACATTTGATTCTCACATCATCTTTACTATCCATTTTACAGGTGATGAAATTGACGTTAAGGATTACATAACTTGACCAAATGATAAAAATAATCACTTTAAGAGATTCTTATCCTCCAGCTGAATTTCTATCCTCATTCATTCACTTGAGCATTAATTTATTCATTCCTTTATTTAACTAACAGTATTTTAATATTTACTTGTGCTAGTAAGAAAATTTTTTGTGCCTTTTTAGAGCTCAAAATCATGTGGTAGAGGCAGAAATGCACTCAAATAATTGCTAAAGACTGAGATAAATGCTTCCAAAGATAATGCAAAAGGCTAAAATAACACTTATGATGTGCCTGCGGGTGTGTGACATTTAAATCAGCAGAGAGTTAGAGAAGAGTGTGAATCTGCCAGGTTGCTCTAGAGGGAAAGAGGAAGAGATGAGGATAGGTAGGGAAGGGGAATAGTGAGGGAAATCATCACATTGTCATGATCTTCTGAAAATATACACAGGGTGGTAATTTGATTACTTGCTTTTAGGAACTGAAACTCTTTTTAGAGGTTACCTGTACAAATGTTACCTAGGCAGTTTAACACGTTAAGCTATTTGGTCACCCATGCTCAAGTTATTTTACCCCATTAGCTGGTTGTATACAAAGCAGAATCCTGGATGAATATGACATAACTTAGCTCATTCTGGAAGATGGAAAGGCTTCAAAGATGACTCAGGTGAAACATCTTTCCTGAGAAAGAAGCACGAGCTCTTGGACTTGGAGGTCAAAGCTAAGGCAAAATGAAGATGCATAATGGTAGAAGGAGTAAAACCCAAATGTATGTCTTTTCTGCAGTTGGCTCTGAGAGGAACTATACTAACTTGAAATTGTGCAACAGTGAATCATACATCTCATTATTGACTGTGCTTTATTCCTTACTTTCAAGAGCTGGATATAAAAGTCTATGCTTAAGGAATCTCTAACTAGAGGAATCAGGGAAAGTAGGCACAATAGCTAAAAAGCAAAGTGAAAAAGAACATTGAAGACTCTGAATGTCTTAAGGAAGAAATAAAAAAAATGCAAAGTAGAAGTAGAAGCCACAAAAGTGGGAAGGGCCAGGAACTCTGGTGACAGTAAAGGCATCGGAAAGATAGGCAGGTTCAATCACAATAGAGCTTCCAATGTGTAAGGATACAGTTTTCATTAAAGTCAAAGAAGCTTTTGATAATGCAAAAGCCCAGAATAACCAAGTGCCACACCTGCTGCATAAGATCAATGCCGTTTTTAAAGCAACAGGATAAATTGGACTGAGTTGAATCTCCTGCTGTGATTTTAACACTCCCTCTACTCAGTTCTTCCTAAGCAAAGCTTCAATGATTTTACAGGAACTTTTTGTATGATAGTATCTATAGAAGGCTGTCTGGTTTGGGCTGCAATATAAACAAGCAAAATCATTTAGTGATTGCCCCATCTCAGATTTATGCTCATTGATATACCAGGGATTTCCCCACTTTTTTTTTTCTGGAAATATTAAACTGTGAAATATTTGGCTTTCGTTAACAAGTTATCAACCATATAAATATTATTCAAACTAAATGGCATTTGTTATCAGATAAAACTCTGTTCCTCCTAAACATGAATACACAATAAACATGTTTGAATATGGATATATAGAGATGTACAAATATGTGTGATATATAAATATGTAAAAATCATATATAAACAATAAGCAAATATATTATTTCTGAGATTGAGAGATACATTAATAACTGTTTTGTTATATTTTTATTTTTGTTTATGTGTTTATTTTTGAAATGGAATCTCCCTCTTCAGTCTGTCGCCCAGGCTGGAATGCAGTGGTGTGATCTCAGTTCACTGCAGCCGCTGTTGCCTCCTGGGTTCAAGCTATTCTCTGGCCTCAGGCTCCAGAGTAGCTGGGACTACAGGTACATGCCACCACCACCCACTAAGTTTTGTATTTTTAGTAGAGGCTGGGTTTCCCCATGCTGACCAGGCAGGTCTCGAACTCCTGACCTCAAGTGATCTACCTGCCTTGGCCTCCCAAAATGCTGAAATTACAGATGTAACCTACCGCACCCAGCCTATAATTAGTTTTAAAGCTTCAATCTTCCCCCTCCCCTCCCTTCCCCTCACCTCCCGTCCCCTCCCCTCCTCTTCCCTCACCTCCCCTCCTCTTCCCTCCCCTCCCCTCCCCTTCCCTCCCCTTCACCTCTTTTATTTTTTGAGAGTCTCACTCTGTCACCCAGGCTGGAGTGCAGTGGAGGGATCTTGGCTGACTGCAACCTCCATCTCCTGAGTTCAAACGATTCTCGTGCTTCAACCTCCTGAGTAGCTGGGATTAGAGGCATTCACCACCACACACAACTAATTTTTTATATTTTTAGTAGAGATAGAGTTCACTACATTGGCCAGGCTGATGTGGAACTCCTGTCCTCAAGTGATCCATCTGCCTCAGCCTCCCAAAGTGCTGGGATTACAGGCATGAGCCACCGTGTCCAGTCAAAACTTCAATTTTCCACATATTTGACTTGATTTTGGCTTTCTTTGGATTTTGGATTAGTAATTGTTAAGTTATCCCTTTAAAAAGTTTTATTTTTAAATTTCCAGTTTTCTGAATGAATTGGGGTTTTGAAATAATATAAGGAAAAGCTAGAAGCTACTAACGCTTGTGAATGATACACCGATGAGAAGAGGGCAGAAGTTATTCCATGAAGATATTGAGAAAGTATGAGTTGTAGCATTAAATATCTACCTAGGTGAACAAAACTTGAAATTCTAAAATCAATCTGTATCACATTTGTTTATGATGTTGGTAGTGTTAGCCAACTCTATATACAGGCTAATACCTAACTGCTTTTAAATTACTTACATGCACTTGGGGAATATCTTCTAAACCTTTAATTCCTTTAATTTACAGTATTCGTTCTTTCATTTTAAAAGTCTGTGTTAAATGTGCTGTTTTGCTTATAGGCCAAAAATGCTATATTAGGTAAGAGTAGTATGAAAATATTACATTTTAAAATAGCATAGTTATATTTTTAAAAATGAATCTTTCACTATCCATACTGAAATTCAAGTATGCAATAATAGCTATTGATAAGAGTAAAAAAAAGGTGCAAGTTTTTATTACTGTGTGGTAGGACCATGTGGTTGTAATTATAAAATATCTGGTTAGACAAAGTGAATAAATACCTCAAAGATCCTGACCCTTGATCAATCTCTCTCCCTTTTCTTCCCTCTCCCTCTTTCTTTTTCCCTCCCTGGCTCTCTCCTTTCTACCCTTCCTCCATTCCTTCCTTTCTTCCTTGCTTCTTGCCTGCCTTCCTTCATTCTTCCCTTCCTGCTTTCTTTTAACTTTGGATTTTAATGTACATAAAACCATTGACATATATTATTAAGCATAATTACATATTTTAAATATATAGTCATATAATTATATAATGTAAGTGTATATATTGTATATGTCTGTGTATACCTTTATATATAAATTGAGTAATCCAGTCTACAGGGGTTACCTACCTTATAGCTTTAAAGTCAACATTCTTACATGTTTTAATAACATATTCTCAATGTCTCCTCACAAAACTGTTTCTCTGTCAAAATCTTCTGCTGGGTGTGGTGGCTCACAGCTGCAATCCCAGTACTTTGGGAGACCAAGGTGGGTGGATCACCTCTGGTCAGGAGTTCAGGACCAGCCAGGTTAACATGGTGAAACCCCATTTCTACTAAAAAGACAAAAATTAGCGGGATGTGGTGTCTTTTTTCTATTAAAAAGACAAAAATCAGTGGGACTGTAGTCCCAGTTACTTGTGAGGCTGAGGCAGGAGAATCACTTGAACCTGGGAGGTGGAGGTTTCAGTGAGCCGAGATCGTGTCACTGCACTCCAGCCTGGGCAACAGAGACAGACTCCATCCCAAAAAAAAAAAAGAAAAAAAAAAAAAAAAGATTCTATTCACACACAAAAAAATGAAAATAAAAAATTAAATTAACATTCTTATTTCTACCTTTGTCACCACATACCAATTCTTATTTTGTGTTTGAGCTTCGGATTAACAGGTTTGAAAACTTTCATATCTCACCTGACAGGAAAGGTGAAGAATATTTATTTTGAAGACAATTCCAAGTTTACCTCATGGAATCCTAAAATGTTGGATCATAGTAATTCCATATTTGAACACAATTCAAACAATAAGAAAGACACAGCTAACAGTGCAGTTTTTATGTCTTTCTCAGAGTAAAAGATGTTGTTAGATGTAAACCTCACATTTTGTTATTGGTCTTAGGAGAATTTACTTCATTTATTAACATTCGGGTTTCTCCCTTTCTATAGTTGCTTCTTATTTTTCAAACTTATTAAGGAATATTTTGACATTCTAGAATAACATTAGAGCAATTTATGTCATTTGCATTAAATTTGTGAAAGTAATTATCTTGTGCTCAAAAACAAAACAAAACAAAAAGCACAAGAAACCCAAAAGACAAAAAAGTTAAAATAAGAAAATATCAGAGAACCCTGATGAACCAATATTTATATTGATTAATAAATGCTTTGTTTTGTATTTTTGCACCTAAGGTTGTACATTACAATGGGAACCTGTTTGAGATTTTACTCTGATTAAATATGCATTGAATTTTTCTTCCCTGTATTAATGTTTTGTATTTCGATTATTGTTGTGCACTCTAAGCACATTGGTTTTCACAATTCTGTAAATTAACTTAATAAAAAACAATCAAAGCATAATTGTGTGATGATTAAATAATTATGTAGTAATTCATCAAGTCAGCTAATTATTACAGATTTGTTTCATGGTTTCCATGTATTTTATTCAATATTAGTATTAGGTTTAAATAATAATTCTGACATAAGTGGAAAGAAAACATAAACTTTCTACATCTTTTTATGAACTAACTAAATCCAAAAAAAATTTATGCCAAAATAGTGTTTCATGATTTCTACATTATTAATTAGCAACTAAAATGTCTTGATCAAACTTTATTGTAAATTTTAGTTTTATATAATAAATAATTATGGTAATAACATTTGAATTTTATAAAAGGAAGGTCTGACAACACATAATTTTAACTTTAATAAATGAGCCTAGTATAAAGAAAAAGGACATACATTGTCTTTGATTTAACATCAATAATAATAGTTACTTCATTAACATAACCACTAACTGGAGCTGAATGTCTACTGAATTGTTCATTAAAGAGGATTTCATTGTAATATTTTACATTACAATGTTATTATTTTCTTCAAAAAAACTTTGGTGACTCCAAATAGACCTAAGGCATACCAGGTAGTCATTTTAGTCATAGTCTCTAGAATTAGCTTGGTTAAATTTCATAACAGGGTATGGCTGGTGTGTAAAAATGACATATTTTAATAGATACACATGCAGAATTTACAGAATTATGTAAATAAGTGATGACTTTAATCAAGACATCTCTTAGACTTGATTCCAGAAAGACAAAATAATTTTTTTTTACATAAATTACACAGGCAATTTTCTCAGTTGTCCATTTTATCTTGATATCCAAGTGATGTTTAAATTCTCTGCTTAACATTGGTGGGTTTATTTGTAAATATAACAACATGAAAAAAGTATAAATATGAGTTCACAAAATGAATATTTTCATATTTTATTTTGTTTGAACTGTGCACAAAAATATGCAGTAACATTTCATGATCTGGCAGCTGCAACAACGGAACACTACTGGCATCTATGTGAGTTGGAAGTCTAGAATAATTGGGAAAAAATCCATCACTTTATAGAGTTGTGGCCCTGTGACCATGTTCCTCCCCCGAAGGCCACTTACATTACTGAATGTGGAGAATAAGGAGGAGAGAAAGAGAGGGAATGAAGGGGTAGGCAAGGAAAAATTTAAGGCAATAAAGTGAGAAGCACTTGGAAGTCAGGAAGCCTGTGTTTTGATTGTAGCTTTACCTAATGTCATGTTTGACCTTTACCAAGTTACTCAGCCTCTTTGAGGGTTTTCTCTCCTGTAAAACACAGAAACTAATAGAGTCTTCACAGGATTATTGTGTGGATTGAACAAAATAATTTTCATAAACAGTCTACTATAATACCAGGCATGTTTCATTAAATGGTTGCTTCTTTTTCTTTCTTATTTTCTCTTTGTTCTTCTTTATTTGTTTTTTCTACCTCTCCCCTATTCTTTTTCATCTTCCTTTCCTTTCATCCTGTTCCTCTACCTCTCTGCTCCTCTCATCATCATTCCTGCAAGGATAGGAAAAGAAAAGACAATAGCAGCTGCTGAGGTTTGGAGTCTGGTGAAAAGTGAGATGTTAGGGAGCCACCTGGTTTGTGCTAGCATGATTTATTATTCTGAAATTTAGGGGGGGGGACAGATTAAAATTGATAAATTCTGTTGCTTAAATCTGTGCTTAATAATTTTATCTGAGTCAAAGCAAATAAGATAATGGTTACAAAAATCAGTATTTCCTAAATGTTTTAAAATTAGCAAGTTACAGATCTCTATATCATTCAGTTCTGCATGAGAACAGAAAACCAAACACCACATGTTCTCACTCATAAGTGGGAGTTGAACAATGAGAACACATGGACATAGGGAGGGGAACATCACACACAGGGTCCTATCGGGGGGTGGGGGGTTAGGGGAGGGATAGCGTTAGGAGAAATACTTAATATAGGTGACAGGTTGATGGGTGCAGCCAACGACCATGGCACGTGTACACCCATGTAACAAAACTGCACGTCCTGCACATGTACTCCAGATCTTAAAGTATATATATAAAAAAATTAGCAAGTTACTTACAAAGAATATACAATTCAAGATATGTTAAGAAATACTCAACAGTGTTATCCAAAAATAATTGATCTTGTTCTCAATTGGACATTTCATGGCTTTGGGGAGGAAAAGGCAGATCAAGAATCCATGCTAACAACAATAAATTTAATGTAGAATACAGAGGAGACATGAAAACTTATCCATGAATGCTATCAAATCCAGAAAAGGCTCACGTTACTAACACACAGTAATAAACTTACACGGTTTGGAAAATATGGCCAAAATAAAGTTATAATACTATTCTTTGATTATCATGATAACTTAATCATAATAGACTTATTTTTTAAACATATCTAGTTACATTTCTCTTGAAAATTTATAGCATTTTAAATTTTCAAAATAATATATATTCATTATAGCAAAATTAGAATGTAACAATTGTCAAACAAAATTAAAAATGATTTAGCACAACCTAAGGTACAAAGAGTAAATGCTTGATACCTACCCACCTATAGTACTGTGCACCAAAATCTATATACATATATGTGTACACACATATAGACAAAATTCGATCATAGTGTCTATATTATTTTGTACCATATAGTTAGTGTCACATCATGTTATGTAATTCTCCAATACTAGTTAATTGACTTAAATATAGGAATAACATTCTCACAGCATTCCATTAAAAAGGCTTGGGTCAATCATTTAATTTTTCCATATTGATCAACATTGGTCCACTGTTTAGCTTGGAAAGATTATATTGTGAGAAGGATAGCTAAATATATAGAAGTTTCTTTCTAAAGACCTCTATATTTGTGGGTTAAGTCTAACTGTTCTTGTATATCTAAGAGCATGTTTAGAATGTCCATTTCTCATTCAGCAGCAACTAAGTACAATATTTATATAGATTTTCTTAGAACAATTCTTAGTATAAATATTCCACAGTCTTAGTAGAGTTCTTATTTTACCCAAAAACCTAAGGATTTTTATGATTTTACTTTTCTTACTTTTAAAAGAGAAATATTTCTTAAAAATTTGGCCGTGCTTTTTAAATTATTAATATTTAAATGTACTTTAGGAAAGCAACCTCAATAATAAATCCCTACAGCGCGTCTCTGGGTACTAACTTAGTGCTTTCCTTTCAGATAAAGCAAATGAAAAATATTGATTCTTTGAAGTCATGTCAGTGTAGGAAACGTCAGATATTGACCCTTTGTAGTTTAAAACTTTTTATTTTTTGTTTGCAGATGGCCTTTTCCTGTAAATACCTATTTATAGGAAATAATCCATTTACAAATTTTCCACTTCAGTTATGAACTTTTACTTAAAATAAGTCCCAGGCTCAATAAGCTTTACACTTTACATGCTATTAAAAACTGTTGGACTTTAACCATATATATATATAATGATATATGATATATATTATATATTATATATATTTAAATTGTGTTTAATATATATGATATAATTAAATACATCATATATTATATCATGATATATTTAAATATATGATATATATTTATGATATATTTAATATCATATTTAAATATACATGATATATATGATATATATCATTTAAATATATATGATATATATCATTTAAATATATATGATATATTATATATCATTTAAATATATTTTATATATAACTGAGTTTCAATATATATATATCAGTTTAAAAAGATATCAAAAAGTAGACGCAATAAAATCAGGAGTGACTGAAATTTTGATTTAACATTAAAACATCGCCAAATAATTCTAATACTTTCTACAATTATAAGTTGGTACTCAATAAAAGAGTGGCAATCTTTGGTTTTTGTTATTGTTATATCCACATTTCAAAGGGATTCTTTTGGTTAGCCCCAGATAAAAATTTTCCAAGTCAAACTTTAATTTCAATGATTGAAGAGTCCTTTTCTTTGACAAGTAATGTCTCAGACCGGCTAACTTTTTTGATACCTTTAAAATACTATTGTGCATTACGAACTCCTTCTGATGTGGTTGATTAACCTGAAGAGAAAATCATCTCGGGTTCTGGCCCTTTTCAGAACGATCTGTTCTGACTTCCTTCTGAGATCCACACGTGGTCCGTGGAAAAATATACATGTCTTAATTCTGCTCCCACTATTCTGCTCTCACGGTCCACTCTAGAAAATCTCTAGTCTGTAGATTTTTCAGGTGTGAATCAAACACCACTCAACTATGATCCTCAAAGCACAAAGGAAATATGTTTAGCTTTTTAACAAGCCTTTCACTTCGCTTAGTTGGAGGAATACAAAGATATTGGCATAATATTCCAGCAGCATTCTTCAAATATATCCTATTTTTCTCAGACCATTTCAACACACCCGACACTGTATACCCTTGAGGTGGGTAATAGGCTAAGGTTTGCAATAATGCTAGATTCAAATATTTTTTATTCCATAGTCTACCTAGATTTCTATATATGCTATACCAGTTACTCTTTATGTATTTCAGTTAATGAATTACTAATTTATTACTGCATCACAAATTACCTGATGACATAGCTGTTTAAAACAATAAACATTTATTTTCTTTCAGTGAGTGAGGATGAGGGATTTAGGCATGGCTGAACTGAATGTCCTGGCTTAAGGTTTCTCATGAGGTTGCAACTAACGAGTTGGGTAGCACTATAGTCATATCAATGATTTCCTGGGGGAGGATCTTACAAGCTGATTCACGTGCTTTCTGGCAGTCCTCAGATTCTCACTGGCTGTTGTTTCTACTTCTACATGCAGTATCTGATAAAATGGCAGATGCCTGACCTCTAAGCAAGAAAGGTAGGTAGCAAGAGAACTGACATCCTATTACTTTTGTCATATTGTATTCATTAGAAGTGAGTCACTAGGTCTAGCTCTAACAAAAGTCAAGAGTATTAGACAAACTCGTGAACATCAGGAGATAGGTCCATTGCAAATGTTTACTACCACAGTTAGTCTTTTATCATTGTTCAGTCTTCACACAGTAACTGTATATTTTTATACACCAATGGTCAATTTTTAGAGCCCTAAGACCTGTGATTACTCCCTGGGGATACAAAGTTGCACAGTATCTGCCTTAGAATTCTACCTAGAATTTAGATACTGAATGATTCACTCTTCTCCATGTAAATGAGGATATGTAAGATACCCGAAGGCAAAGTGGAAAGTCTTCCCATTAAAATTTAGCTTAGATAAACAGCTTGTCATTTGTGATACAGAAATTGTATTAAAGAATTTGATGCTCTTGAACAACATGTTAAAGTCATTTGCTTGTTTGTAATATTTCAGTTGTCCAATTAAGGAATTAAAAAGAAACAAAATTTTAAAATATGTAAATGTTTTGTGTATTAGTTTTTTATTGCTGCTGTAACAAATTACCATAAATGAAGTAGCTTTATATACAACAAATTATTAACTTACTTCTGGAGGTCAGAAGTTCAAAATGAGTTTTACTGGGCTAATATCAAAGGATTATTAGGGCTATATTCCTCTTTGGAGACTAGATTCAAAGTATTTGTTTAATTATTTTTTTTTTCTTTCAGCTTTTAAGAGTTGCTTGCCTTTGTTTGCTTGTGGTCCTCTTCCATTGTAAAAGCCAGCAATGGTTGACTGAGTCTTACTCTGACAGTGACCACTCTAAATTCCTCTTTGGTATATAAGGCCCCTTATGTTTACAATGGGTCTTCCTGGATAATGCAGGATAATCTCATATCAAAGTCAGTTGACTAACAAACTTAAATCCACCTGCAACCTTAATTATTTCTTGTCATGTGACATATTAATAGATTCTGGGAATGAAAATGTGAACAAATTTGGAGGGCCAGTATTCTATCTACCATATTTTGAAATGTAGGATTTAATTGATCCAAGCTTGGTATACATTTTCAATGTACATCATATATTGTGCAATTCTTTTAGCAACTGCAGAGCTGATCCATGTTTACTTATTAATTAAATAAATAAGTCAACACATATGTGTCAGCTTAAGTTCTTATAGCTGTTATACAAAGCCAAGGAGGTTTAATCTCCTGAGCCAATAGAATTGAAATACGACTACCTCAAACTTTTATTTGAAAGCCCTGTTGACTTGGAATCTTTTGATTTCATCTTCTTAGTTGATTTTCATACCACAAGTATATTTTCTTCATTTTTATTCTTAAATTACAGTAGATATCATATGAAAATATATGAAGGAAAATAATGAGATCAGAGAGACTATTAAACTAGTAGCAATGGGAGGAATCAAGGGAGTGACACTGACGAGCTAAATCTCTATTATGGAGGAGCATTACTGTAGTGAATAAAGGACACTGTTTACCTTCTTTATGAGATGATCCCCAGTCTCCATTTTTCTATTGGTCCTGATGATATGGTTTCTGTTTTTTATATCTTCAAGGATTTCAGTTATCTGGATGTGTTGCAGTGCAATCTGAAAAGGTCTAATAAGTAAACTCCCTATTACCCTCTCCCTGTTTTTAAGTTTATGTTATCTATTTCAGTGAATGCCTTCACACACAGTTTCTAAAAACATGAACTCATATCTGTCTTTTTATTCTTACTCATTCCAAGTTAAAACTTTCAAATCCTGTCAATTCCACCCCTTCACCTCCATCCTTACTTCCAGAATATACCTCAGGCCTCCTTGGCACATACCTCCTTAGTTTCTGCTTCTTCTGTTTTCCATTTATCTTTTATATTTTTTCATAAATAAATTTTCAAAACTCATGTATGATTGTAATAGTGGCCTACTATATTGATGGCACTCTATTTACAAGACAAATTATGAACTCCTGAGTCTTGCGTTCAGGACCTTTAATAATGTGGCTTGAGGCAGCTTTTTCAGACTCATTTGCAATTGCACTTCCTTATATATCCAGTATCTTAATCCACCTGGCTTATCGGTAGTTTATACCACATGCAGGCCTACTTTTGGATCTTTATTCAAGGCTGCTATTAGGCATGCCCCTTTTCTCTGCTACATTTTAGGTTTCTATAATTTCCCAGGCAAACTGGAGACATTCTCCATTAGACTTAGCCACTCACTGCACACTCTAACCCACTGTATAAGTGAAATCAGAATGCCTGGATACTAAACCACTCTCACCCTAAATGTTCTATTGTTGCAAATCTCCCAGATGTGCGCTGACCCATTACTTATAACAGACTTAGACTATAAATTCTTGCATTTATGTATGCTTGGAGTTCTGTGAGTCAAACTTTGCCTGAATAATTTTAAGAGTCTCATGGGGGTACAAGAGATGAAAAATTACATGTTCTTCTGGAGTCAAGTATTGTATCAGTTATTATTACTGGACTTCATTCTCCTGCTACCAGTCTCTCCCCTGTGACCATTTTTGTTACACAATTGTTATTATTGTTATTTAACTTTCTGAGTACTAAGTGTGTGCTGTGGTACAGTACATGACAAAAATAAGACATTATTCCTTCTCAGGGTTTGCAATGTAAGTAATCAAGTTCAATATTTAGTCATTAGTGTTCTTTTATGTTTACACATACAGGTACACACACTACACAAATACATACAAATACAAATATATATGTATATATACCAATACATCAATTAATTGACAACTCATACACTACTTCTTTACCTAAAAAGAACATTTTTTTTTAAGAAAAAGCATATATGACAAGTATTTAATAGCAATTTTAAATCACAGAAACTATTTTTCTATTTCTATTTTTCATTCAGAATTCAAACTAATTAAAGAATTTCATGATTTTTCTCTATAGATGGGCTTTGGCACTACTACCACATCTTACCCTTACCCAAATGCCTCATCTATTGACCAGTCTCCTCTGAAAGTTTAAAACTAGAAAACTCCTCACATGGACAACGCAAAGGCTTTAGCAGATAATTGACGTGGAGTGGTAAACTAATATACATGAATTTCATAGAATTTAGATCTAGATTGAATGTCTATCAAGGTTATTAGAGGAAGAGTATTTGTATGATTATTTAATAAACCAAGAAAATACACCATTTGATAGAGCTTTTACACATTAATTGGCTAGTACAGGAGCTCATGTGAGGTGTATGTGCCCAAAGGCATGCTTTATTTTCATGGTAATTAGTAGGGTCAAATGGACTTTACTAAAACTAGTCTAAATGTGAGGCAAGCAAAGAGAAGTAGTAGGCCATATGGTTACAAGAGCAGATAGAGACCGAAAGAAGTTGAGTCACCAGACTGGCAATCACAGAGCCATACACTTGGCTTTATCTGACAATAGTTTCCTGAACTAAGACCTAGTCCTGCCTGAGTCCCAACCTAAGACCTGGTCCTGTGACTGCGGAGACACTGTGCTTGCCTGCCCTAATTCCACCATAAGTTTGTGTCATATGCCCTCAATACTTAAGATAATTTTTAAAATGTCTCTACTGTTGACAGCATAAGAATCCCAAGGAAGGAAAGGTGAGAAGTAGAGAAGGAAGGAGAAAAAATAAAAGGAAGACAGGGAAAGATAGAGGCAGGGAGGGAGAGACAGTGGATGTAAGCAGGTAAGATGGGATATTAGAGGATCTGGAGGATCTGTCAAAGGGAAAGAGGATGTAAGATTATAATATGGAGATACAGATTTAGTTTAATTAAATAAGTAATTTTGAACATACTCATTATAAAATTTGAAATTAATAAAAATAGTCTTCAAGGTATTTTTAAAAAACTTTATTTTTTAAGAGAAGCTTTAGGTTCACAGTAAAATTGAACACAAAGTCCGAAGAGTTTCAAAAAATCCCCATCCACATACATGCATATCCTCTCCCATTGTCAATATCCTGTAGCAGAATGGTAAATTTGTTCCAATCAGTGAAACTACAGTGACTTGTCTTGTCTTGTTGAGGATTTTTGCATATACACTTATGTGAGACATTGTTATGTAGTTTTATTTTATTGTAATATCATTGTGCTGTTTTAATATTAGTCTCATTGGATGAGTTAGGAAGCTTACTCCCTCGGATTCTGTCTTCTGAAAAGGATTGTAAGGAATTGTTATAATGTTTTTCATAAATGTTTGGTAGATTTCACAAGTGGACTCATCTGGGACTGGTACTTTCTATATAGGAGGGTTATTAATTATTGATAGTATTTCTTTAATATGTATAAGTTATTCTGACTGGCAATTTCTTCTTGTGTGAATTTTCACAAATTAGGTTTTTCAGGCAATTTTTTTTCCATTTCATGTAGGTTATTAAATGTGTGGCTATCAAGTTGTTTATATTATTTCTTTATCATTCTTTTGACGTCATGGAATCTATATCAGTGTCTCCTCTTCATATCTGGTATACAAGGCATGTTTAAATTTTAAAAGTAATATATTGGACAGTGTGTGAAATTAGAAAATATTAAAAATATTTACCTCTAAATCTCTGTATTTACATATCTATCATCTCTCTCTCAATCACCTACAGGTGTTTTTGAACTCATTGGCTGTCATCATTGAGACACTCTGAGTTTTCACTATATTGTTTAAATTGCTGCTACTTAAAGTTATTATCTATTCTGCAAATTCATTTTTTAAAAAGTTCGACAATGTAGACACTGAAAGCAGAATTGTACTTTATGTGAAATTAATAATCAGTTTGGGCTAGATTATTTAAATGCAGTGTCTGTAATATTTTCATAAAAAATCTTGTATCTTTTAAAATAGCACTAACATTTATTTTAAAAATGATACTAACCTCTCTTTAAAATCTATTTAAAAAATGTTGAAGTCAGACAGACTTATAAAACTATCCTATAATTTATGTGTCCTTTCGCCAATTATTTCAAATATGTATGTATTATAGCCTTTTTACTACAAACATATATATATATATATATCTCCAATATGTAAAACAAAAAATGAAGCTTTTCTGATGAACACAGGAAAAGCAGCTTGAAAGATACTTTCCCAGTTTCCTTCTCATATAACTTGACTATGTAACTTGATTGATCCTGCAACACCTCTACACAATGTCATTGTTCCTTAGAACAGTACAAAACCTACTATCCTATTGTTGTTTCAGAACTGTACCCATTTCTTTATATGCCTCTTTCTGAACCATTTTCTTATCAAGTCTGACGGTTAGATTCTTTGTTATTGCATGAAAATAATACACAAGAAAGGACTGCATTCCACTGCTATTTGAATTTTCTTATTTTCATGCAATTGATGTATTACGAGCAACCAGAAATCTGACTTTCCCTTTTGCTTTGCTGTACTAAGCCACCCAGGCTTTAGCCTATATAGAGTTGTGTTAAAAGAAAAAACTTGGCCGGGCGCGGTGGCTCAAGCCTGTAATCCCAGCACTTTGGGAGGCCGAGACGGGCGGATCACGAGGTCAGGAGATCGAGACCATCCTGGCTAATATGGTGAAACCCCGTCTCTACTAAAAATACAAAAAACTAGCCAGGCGAGGTGGTAGGCGCCTGTAGTCCCAGCTACTGGAGAGGCTGAGGCAGGAGAATGGTGTAAACCTGGGAGGCGGAGCTTGCAGTGAGCTGAGATCCGGCCACTGCACTCTAGCCTGGGCGACAGAGCAAGACTCCATCTCAAAAAAAAAAAAAAAGAAAAAAAAAAGAAAAGAAAAACCTTAAATTTAACAGAATTTAATCAAGCAAAGAATGATTCACAAATTGGGCAGCCCCTGAACCAAAATAGGTTCAGAGATGATCCAGTGCTGTCTCTCAGTCAATGAAGATTCGTGGATAGAAAAAGGAAAATGGCATAGAGAAAATGTAAGTGAAGTACTGAAACAGCCACATGGATGACAATTTGGCTTCTGCCTTATTTTAACACAGTTTTAACAATTGGCCATCATTGATTGGCTGAAACTCAGTGATTGGCACAAGAGTAGATTACGGTCTGTTTACACATCCGGTTAGATATAGTTCACTATGTACAAAGAAATCGTGAGGCTGAATTTAAAATATGTAAGGAGGCAGCGTTAGGTTAAACTTAATTTAACAGTTGTACTAAGTTAGGCTTCAAATCAGGGTTAGCATGTTCTTCCTTTTACTTAAATTCTTCTTCACTGTTTTATTATCAGTGTCTTTTGTTCTTTTCATCTACTTGTGTAAAGCTCTACGTTGACGCTTTAGTGCTCTCAATACCGTCCCATGTTCTTGACATCCTGATTTTGATACTTTTAAGTAATATGAAAGATGCCTTTCTTGGATTTCAGGTGTCCTGAAAGAGGACGTTGTCATCTTGTTCAGCCATCATTGAGAATGCTTCAGGAAATGGTCTTTTGCTGTCCTATTCGCTTTCAGAAATTTAGTGTCCTGAAATAGCCAGTGACTGTTATTTACTGTAAAAGTGAAGTAGAGGTTCCTCTTCAAATATTTTCCTCTCCATCTAATTAGGAATACATAGTAACTTCTCTTAAAAACAAAATTTATTCAAAGACCCATACTAAGATTCTTAAATATCTGCTAGCCGTAATAAAAAAATCAATGTACTTTATGTTCTTAGCTCCCACAATTTAGTCTAAATATTTGCCCTGTCATGCTTATACTGGTCCAAGCTAGCATTAGGTCATAGCCTGTTCCTCTTCCTTATTTGAAGGTGTTTTTACCTTGCTCAGCACTCCACAAGTTACTTCCTCCTTCCTTTGTTCTCCTCTGTCTTTGCCTCTTTTAAAAAGTTCTAAGTTGCTAGCCAGTTGAGATAAATACAAAATATGATGTCCCATTCCAACCAGTGTAACCCGGACACAGCAGTAGGAGGGATGCATCAGGTTATAAATGAACCTGTCTCCTTTGTTCGGTGTACTCTCGTGGCAAAACTGCTGGCAAATGTACCCTTTCTGCAGAAGGTATAAAAATGGCCTTGCTGAGAAAATTAAATTTATGTTCAAGTGCTATTTCTTTATGGCACTGGGGAACAAGCATTTCTAACGTTTACTCTATCCTTAAGCAGAAGAAATATCTTTATTTTTTAAATTATTTTTTATATATTTTTTAAAAAAATTCTTAAAATACAAAAAATAATTTTTCCCAGGTTTGCTTCAGTTTTCTTTTTTAATCAAATGATAAAGATATAGATAAGACTTACACATTCCATTCTTTCCTCTTAGAGATAGCCTCTTAGTGATAGCCTCTTATTAAGATGGTGTGATACATTCCCATTTATGTTTTTATACATTCATACACATATGCATATTACTCAAATATATATTACTGTTTTGTATGAGAAAAATGTTTGTAAATTGAATATATCCTGAAACATTCTGTTATCTCAACATAATGCTTATAAGGTTTTATCCATCTTATTTCACGTATTTCTGTTTTATTCATTTTAACTCCTGAATGAACTTTAAGTATTCACTATAGATAGATTATCACTTTGAGGGATGGCATGCAAATGTCAGTATCAATGAACCTTTTCTCTTGAATGGTTCAGTCTACTTCAGTGCAATCTTCCAATCTCCTCCTGAGGGATATACCATTGTCGCTGTTCCTTTTAGGAACCTAGCAGTAACAGGTGACTAGTAAAGTCTCTCCAATTAGTATGTAGACTTTCTCCCCTTAACTTCCCTGATTTCTGTATGTTTCTTAGCTGTGCTTGCTGTCTTAGAGAACTCTTCTTATAGGACATAAGATGTTTTCGAGGATAACAACCTCCAGCTGTCTGGTTTCAGAGAGGTAGTAGCCTGGCGATATTAGTTTAAGAATGTGTATAGAGGATTCTAGCTGCTTTAAAATTTTTTTTTTTTTTTTTTTTTTTTCTGTTTGAATCACCTCCCCATGGCACTACTTTACTTATTTATTTATTTATTTATTTTTCTTTTTAAATTAATTTTGAGACAAATTCTTGCTCTTTCACCCAGGCTGGAGTGCAGTGGTACAATCTCTGCTCACTGCAACCTCCGCCTCCTGGGTTCAAGCGATCCCCCACTTCAGCTTCCCGAGTAGCTGGGACCACAGGCACACACCACCACACCTGGTGAATGGCACTTCTTTATAGAAATTTTTGCTAGGATAAATGGAATTTTTGAGATATCTGCATTACAGGCAATCATCTTTCCTAATTTTTCATTCATGAATGTTAGTTCCAAAATGTAGCCATCTTTTACCTACTACTAATTTTTCTCCTGTTTTCTCTGTGTGTATGGGTTTGTATTTTTAAATTGTTGTTGCTATTATGATTATTTTTGATATTATTGTTATTATTATTCCTTTTCTATCAGCTAAGTGAAGGTTTGGGGGCAGTATGAAATAAATATGTCAGAGTTACCACATTCTTCTGTTATTATTTTTAATAGAAAATAATAAAGAAATTTTAATTTTTTCTTCAATGATTTTGATCTGTTCAGTTTTTTCTTCTACTTATATCAACTGCTAAGATATAGCATTTAAAAATAATCTATTTCAAGCAAGTTTGAAAATATTTTCAGAGGCCGGGCGCGGTGGCTCAAGCCTGTAATCCCAGCACTTTGGGAGGCCGAGACGGGCGGATCACGAGGTCAGGAGATCAAGACCATCCGGGCTAACACGGTGAAACCCCGTCTCTACTAAAAATACAAAAAATTAGCCAGGCGTGGTGGCGGGCGCCTGTACTCCCAGCTACTCGGGAGGCTGAGGCAGGAGAATGGCGTGAACCCGGGAGGCGGAGCTTGCAGTGAGCTGAGATCCGGCCACTGTACTCCAGCCTGGGTGACAGAGCGAGACTCCGTCTCAAAGAAAAAAAAAAAAAAAAAATATTTTCAGAATAAAGCCACTTATAATATTTCATTATATTTATAATATTAATTATAAGATTATAAACAATAATAATAGTATTTCTTTATTATAAGTGGTATTTGATATAAGTAGAAGAAAAAATTGGACAGATCAAAATCATTGAAGAAAAAAATTAAAATTTCTTCATTATCTTCTATTAAAAATAATAACAGAAGAATGTGGTAACTTTGACATATTTATTTCATACTGTCCCCAAACCTTCACTTAGCTGATAGAAAATGAATAATAATAACAATAATATCAACAATAATCATAATAGCAACAACAATTTAAAAATGCAAACCCATACAGATAGAGAAAGCAGGAGAAGAACTAGCAGTAGGTGAGAGATGGCTACATTTTGGAACATTCATGAATGAAAAATTAGGAAAGATGATTGCTTACAATGCTGCTATAAAGACACATGCACGCATATGTTTATTGCAGCACTATGCACAATAGCAAAGACTTGGAACCAACCCAAATGTCCATCAATGACAGACTAGATTAAGAAAATGTGGCACGTATACAACGTGGAATACTATGCGGCCATAAAAAAGGATGAGTTAACGTCTTTTGTAGGGACGTGGATGAAGTGGAAACCATCTTTCTGAACAAACTATTGCAAGGACAGAAAACCAAACACCACATGTTCTCACTCATAAGTGAGAGTTGAACAATGAGAACACTTGCACACAGGGTGGGGAACATCATACACCAGGGCCTATCATGGCATGGGGGCATGGAGGAGGGATAGCATCAGGAGATATACCTAATGTGAATGATGAGTTAACTGGTGCAGCACACCAACATGGCACATGTATACATATGTTACAAACCTGCATGTTGTGCACATGTACCCTAGAACTTAAAGTATAATTAAAAACAGAAAAATATTTCATTCAAGCTTTATTTTATTCAGTATTTAATAAATGTCTATTATATGCCATGCTTCATTTTAGATATGTGGGATATGTCAGTGAATGATGGTGATCTCTGCCTTCATGAACTTCACATTCTAGTGGAGGTGGAATGGACAATAAACAACAAAAATGACTAGTTCATCAACTATACAGTGTCTCAGAATATAATCATTGTTATTCAAAAAAGTAGAATGGTTCATGGTAACAAGGTAGTGTTTTTATAAATATAGGTACATGAAGAGATTACCAACCAAATATATATGGTTAGCATTTTATTTATGATTTTGTTATTGAACACTCATTATGTGCTGTGTGATACATGAGTCTATGTCCAAAATTGATCAGAATAAGTTTCATTAAAATTCAATTTTATAAATATACTTTGTATTATAAAGTAAATCTATTAAAAATAACCACAGAATGACCTTAGTTTCTAAGTACAATAATTAACAAGTAACTTAAAACCTTTGCTGAAGTATGAAAAAGCTGTGAATGAATCAGACTTCATGGATCTTGCAGTTTTTACTTGGATTAAATTCATTTAGCAAATGACCGTTTTTACAATGAAAGCAATTTATAACTAACTGTTTAGAATGAGTTAAATATTGCTTAATTACTTCATGTTTGGTATAATTAAAGTAGCTTCAATACTTGTTTTGAATAAAAAGGTAAACTTTCAAACAATGTTTTTAGGGAATAAAAACATACACAGTAGACTATAATTTCATCTGTTAAAGAAATAATGGAAAGCTACATTTATTAACTAGCTTTGAAACCTTGAGTGAAACCATACATTACTATCACTATGGCAGTACCCCGGTGGAATTCATGTCACTAAATGTTTGTAAGTTTAAATACAAAATATTCAACAAAACTACACTAATACTAATAGTTAATTGACTGCATTTGCCATCAAATACCTTACCTTGCCATCCTATCCTCCACAGTACCAAATAGCACAGTGTTGCTTAAGAAAAAGAGATTGCTGAGTGTAGCTGTATATGATATGACCTCCATTTGATGCAAGTGTCAATTTCTTTAATGGAAAGTACTTAGAATTGCAGCATAATTGATTTTGTTTATTTTCTCTAGTGGGCAAAAAGTGTTCCTACTTTGATTACTATTGCAGTCTTAAAGACATGTTCAAAACTCCTGAGAAAGACAATACCAATAACTAAACACAATTTGTCTTTTACAATAGCAAGTTATGTATTATTACTGAGCACAATTAACATAATTAAAACAAGATTTAAATCTCACTTTGAAAATTGGCCAAACATCACTTTCTTTATTCAAGAATCTTCAGTAAATGCTCCATAAAAACTTATCTTATCCTTCCAATTTGACGCTTCATAAAATGACAGCAGAATCTAGAGGACATGTATTACATTCAAAATAAATATTTAAAAATTTATAAATGTATATTTCATATGCTTTAATGACTACATGAAGACATTTCAGTTGCAATATTTGGTATTCACATCATATAGCTATGCTCCATATATTATTTAAACATTTTAAAATTACAGTTAGTTAAATTCTCTTCTATGGCATTTTGTTCTATATAAATGGTAAGGGAATTTTAAAACTTCAGAAGTTTTTTTAAAAAATTTATTTTTATAATGAGGAAGAATGAGTTAAGTTACAGCTATGATGATGATAGATGATAGATAGATAGATAGATAGATAGATAGATAGATAGATAGATAGATAGATAGATAGACAGAGCTATGGTTTGGATATTTGACTCCTCCTAATGTCATGTTGAAATCTGATCCCAAAGTTGGAGGTTGGGGTCTAATGAGAGGTGTATGGGTCATGGGAGCAGATCCCTCATGAACAGATTAATACCCTTCCTCTGGGGTGAGTGAGTTATCACTTTATTAGTTCCTAAGGGAGCTAGTCATTAAAAAGAGGCTGACACCTTCTCCCTCATCTGCCTCTTACATCCTCTCTCCCCATGTGATGTCTTCACAGCCAGTTCCTCTTCATCTTCCATCATGAGTGGAAGAAGGCTGAGGCCCAAATCAAATGCGTTGTCTAATCTTGAACTTTTCCAGACATCAGAATCATAAGCCAAATCAACCTTTCTCTTTATAAATTACCCCACCTCAGATATTCCTTTATAGTAACACAGAATGAACTAAGATAAATAGGTAGATACACACACACACACACACACACACACACACACACAGCATAATTATTAGTAGGGTTCAAGATTGCACATAATTTTTAGACAATAGCTTTCTGTTTATATGGGGTATTCCTGGAAGTATGAGAGACACCAAAACAAGAGAAATATTTCTGATAAACATAAATATACTATTTTATAGATAATTTGGTTTAAAACTGCACTCCTAAAGACAAATATCTAAATTGTTATTGTTTGCTTCAAATAAATCTATCAATGTATTAAGTAGTAGCTAAAGTAAATATAGTTTCTTAGCCAAATTGTCATGAATACATTAACCAAGAAAGGACTTTATTAAAGAAGTGGCTATGACAGAATGAAAATGAAAACATTTCAACTGGATAACTTTAATGAAATTGTTACAGATGAGACTACTATCAGAGCAATTTACATAATTTTTAATGTATAAAATCTTTTTTCCTTCAAAAATGTTGCTACTTTCCAGAACTTTGAACACATAAAATGTTAAGAAGTAGGCAGTTCCAGCCTTTACTTTTCTTTGTAATTTTTGTTAGCAAACTCACATATGGATTCCACATTGAACATGACAAAAAGCATTTATTTGTCATCAGATATTGGTTTTAAAAGGTTTCCATTGCAACTTCATTTGCTTTGCTTCTGAATAATAATAGCAATAACGATAATACAAACATGTGCGAAGTCCTCTACTTCCAAACTAACCATTTATGTGTAATATTTTATTTAAGTCTCATGATAATCTTGTTAAGATTTTATTATTAGACTCATTTATGCAAGTGACAACTATGTAAAACTATATTATAATAATTTATAATGTATTAATAAAATAATATTAATAAATTATATTAAAAATGTTTCCAAAGTGTTATATATATTAAATGAAATAAAGGGACTTGAACCCAAATCCATTGGGTTGCATCAAATATTTTCTTAAAAATCACAAATATGTAGCATATGTAACTATGCTTAATAAATCACCAAATACCTACAATGTGCCAAGATAAGAGAGAAAATTAGTAGTCAAGATAAACGATATAGTAGAACGTCCAAAGAATACAGGTGGCAGATGAATAAAAATAAGTGGTTATAATATAAAACAAAGTGACAAAAATTTCAACTAGACTAAACCTGAAGTATAGCTGACAAATAGTATTATTATGGCATTACCAAGAACTATCCTTAGAAATGTCAATGGATGGCGATCGACTGTCTCTCCTAACTCAGTCTTTGTGAAGGCAAGAGTAGAAACTTATTTACTGGTTATATTATATTATTATCTAAACATAAAGGGCATTTAAAAGATTTGTTGAATAAATTAATGAGGATTTCTGAGCTTCAGCTGAGTTTCTCTTCCTTACATTGTGGCCTGGATATACATTACAATATTGTAGGAATCAAATTATTATTTCCCAATTTCTAAGAAATCACTGTTCTTTGTTGCCTGATGTCCAGTATCTTGAAAACTGTTGTCCCATGTATTATGCCTATTTTTTTTTTGTGACTGTTTCAGAACACCTTGGTCCTGTTATTCCCTCTTCCCTTTCCCTTCTCTCTTCTGCCTCCTTGTAAAGTAGGTGGCTGCTTCCCATTTTACCATAATTGTTAGTTTCCTGAGGCATCCCTAGCCATGTGGAACTATGAGTCAAGTTAAACTTCTGTTGTTTATAGTTACCCGGTCTCAGGTATGTCTTCATAGCAGTGTGAGCATAGATAATACAGTTTGTCATGCTACTTTTGTGATTATATCTTGTTTAATATACTCTCAAGCAATAGATCACATGCTCTGTGACAGTATGAATCTTGTCTATTTTGCTAAACACTATATGCGTTGGTCCTAAATCTGCTGCTGAAGAGCTGAACTTCCAAGGTAAGTGTTACAAAAAATACTTTCTATTTGTTTTTGTTTATGATATAAAAAAACTCTTATTTTAACAATAATTTCTAAATAAAATAAAATTAAATGCATTTCAAAATTAACTATCTTTGCAGCCAGTCAATAAAAAAGCTAAGAAGCATATTTGAAAATTTCTGGCTGAACAAATCGTTATAAAGAGCAGCAGTATAACATTATAATGCATGTGATTAATGTTGCTTCTGGATTTTTAGCCAACCTATTTTAAGAAAAGACTTGACATAGAAAGGGAGTTATAAAAAAAGGTAAAGAATATGTGCAGCCATTGCATTATCTCACTTTACACTATTTTCAAAACATTACATACAAATATTTGGAATTTTTCATTAATTTGCACTGAAGAAATTGTTATTTACTAGTAGCAGGTCATTTATTTGATGGTATAGTTTACTCATTTGCTTAGATGCAAGCTTAAAATAGAATTAATTACTTTATAAACTTTAAGCATTCAGAAATTACTAAAGTTTTGAATGGAAGCATTGTACTAGGTTGGGATAATCTTAGGTAATTATTAAATAAATTATTTAATATATTACTTAAACATTAAATAGGAGAAAATAATAAAAGGAATCAGTAAAAATATTGAGAATATCTAATAAAAATACATAGTTTTAAGTAATTCTATTTTTTTTCTAAAATTAAACAAGGCAATTTTATGTAAATATATACTATTTAAACGTGTCCTAAAATATGTGAGGCTTTTTAGCATTTAAGCAATTAATTTTCAATACTTTAGATTACTGACTAAAAAAACTCTTAATTTAAGAATTTAATGGTGTTTAGAAGGGTACTTATTCTCTTATTTTAGAGATTTGTTTGCTTGCTAACAGTTTTGTTTATTTTACTCTGTTAACTGAACTAGAATGATTTTATGCAAATCCAAAGTTAAACATTTAAATATGCAAAACTCAGTAGATGAAAAAGTAAGATATTTAGAGCAAAATTTTCTCATCAATATAATAAAAAGATTCACCTCTGTATTTTTCTTCTCTTTATTATGTACATTTATAACTGTATGATATCTGGGGGTCATACAGTTTTTTTAATAATATGAAAATGTGGTTGAGAGAATGGATAATGCACCAATGATGGTTTTATTGTGGCTATGTCATTCTTTTGTAACTTCTTTTATAAGATGTATTTCTTACTTTATATTACAGGATTTGTTTCTAACCAGTTTATTTTCACTAAAACACAATATCTGAAAAACAGTCTTCTTCCATTCCAGCATATTAGGAAAATTACTCTTGGTACCATTATAGGAGATCCAGGACTTAGCTAAGAGCGTTACAATTGTCTTCTCTGTCTCTCTTCCAGTTTTCTGCAAATTAAAATCCAGTTGCTCTATCTGAAAAGTAGTTTTCCAGATGTCTTCCATGTCTAAGTTTTTAAAAAGGCAGAAGAAGCATAAAAATGGAAAAGATTTGAAAAAGTGAAAACCAAAATATAAGCCAGGTAGAGCTCAATGTAATGCATACAATTTTGCTTTAATGTTCTTACTGACACCTGTTAGGGTCAATATAAATGACAATACTTGGTTAATTTGTACTATTAATAACATTTTATTTTAAAATTCACCCATTATGGGTTTTTTAGTACTTAGTCATTCAATTTTCTTAGTGTCAAATCATTAAAAAATATTTTATAGGCCTGTGTAATCTGAGACATAGATATTTGTTTTTCCAAGAGCTTAGTGAGAAAGATGAACAATAAAGACTTCCTGCAGATACGAAAATAAACAATTATAATTACCACAGTGTCAACAATGATCAAGATTTTCTTTAAAAGGATCAAAAAAGATAGAGAAGCCCTAAAAAAATTGTTCAACTTTTCTTAAGCTATAGATAAACTTTATAGAAGAAGAAAATGTAGGCACTGCCACTCAGTTATCAAAGTATGCCATCAACATTGAAACAGATCCTTCTTCTCTTTCAGGATTACTAATTTTATAATTTGAAATTAAAAGGCTGTCAGATCTGTTGAAATAATCAGACTGAGTATTTAAAGTAACTGTGATTAAGATGCTAGGAAACTAATGGATAAAGTAGACATCATAAGGCCAGATGACCAATGTAAGTGGAGAGATGAAAGTTGCAAGAAAGAACCAAAAAGAAATGCTAAAGATCCAAAATACTGTAACAGAAATTAAGAATGCCTTTCATGGGCTTATTGATAGACTCGATGCAACTGAGGGAGGAATCACTGAGCTTGAGGATATATCAATAGAAACTTTGAAAATTAAAAAGAAAAGAGAACAAAAACAAAAATAGAAAAGAATATTCAAGACCTGTGGGAAAACTATAAAAAGTATACCATACATGTAATGAGACTACCAGAATGACAAGAAAGAAGGAACAGAACATATATTTGACCCAATAATGATTGGAATTGTCCCCCAGATTAATGTTAGACACCAAACCATAGATTCAGGAAGCTCACAGAATACCAAGCAAGATAAATACCAGAAACTTTACAGCTAGGCATATTATTTTCAAACTTCAGGAAAGCAAATATTAAAAAAAAAAAAAATTGAGATAAACTGGAGGAATAAAACACCTTATTTGTAGAGGAACAAAAAAAATAATTACATTTGAGTGTTCTCAAAAACGAAGCAAGTGAAAAGAAAGTGGAATAAAATATTTAAAGTACTGAGAGAAAATTCCACCATCCTATAATTCTGTACCCTGTAAAATCATTTTTCAAAAATGAAGAAGAAATAATCTGAGACAAATAAAAATTTAAAGAATTTGTTGCCAGTAGACTTGCCGTACAAGAGATGTTTTAAAAAAGGTCTTTAGAGAAAAGGAAAATGATAAAGATCAGAAACTCAACTATGCACAAAGAAAAGAAGACGGCTTGGCATGGTGGCTCATGCCTGTAATCCTAGCATTTTGGGAGGCCAAGGAGGGTGGATCCCTTGAGGCCAGGAGTTCTAGACCAGCCGGGCTAACATGGAGAAACCCTGTCTCTACTGAAAACAAAAACATTAGCCAGGCATAGTGGTGCCCACCTGTAGTCCCAGGTACCTGGGAGACTGAGGCAGGAGAATCGCTTGAGCCAAGGAGGTGGAGGTTTCAGTGAGTCGCGATCGGGCCACTACACTCCAGTCTGGATGACAGAGCAAGACTCCATCTCTAAATAAATAAATAAATAAGTAAGAAAAAACCACTGAAGAAGGAATCAGTAAACATAAAACAAAAACCTGTATTTGTCATTTTCTTACTCATCTAACAAATAATAATTTGTTCAAAATTATAATAGCAACAATGTACTAAATTATGTATGCTTACATATACAAAAAATCTTATATATAATATATAGCATATATATATAAAAAATAAGTAAATGAATGGCAGTAATGATACAAGGAATGAGAGGGTGGAAATAGGATTTTTTTGTGATTATATGGTATTTGTACTACCTGTGAAGAGGTACAGTGTTATTTCAAAGAGAACTTGAATAAATCATAAAAATATATATTGCAAATTCTAATGTACTCACTAAAAAAGCAAAAAATATGAAATATAACTAACATGCTAAGACAGGAGAGAAAATCAGATAACCTAAAATGTTCAATTAAAACCATAAAAGGCAAAAAATAAAAGAGAGAGACAATAGAAAAAGAACAGGGGCAACTAAGATAAAGCAGTAACAATTATAGTAGATATAAATCTAACCATATCAACAATTTCTTTGACTGTTAATGGTCTAAATAAACCAATTAGAGGTCGGGTGTGGTGGCTCACGCCTGTAATCCCAGTGCTTTGAGAGGCCGAGGCGGGCGGATCACGAGGTCAGGAGTTCAAGACCATCCTGGCTAACACAGTGAAACCCTGTCTCTACTAAAAGTACCAAAAATTAGCCGGGCATGGTGGCAGGTGCCTGTAGTCCCAGCTACTCAGGAGGCTGAGGCAGGAGAATGACATGAACCCAGGAGGCGGAACTTGCACGGACTTAGATGGCACTACTGCACTCCAGCCTGGATGACAGAGCGAGACTCCGTCTCAAAAAAAAAAAAAAAAAAATTCAAAAAAAAAAAATCAATCAGTTAGAAGACAGAGATTGTCACAGTAGATTAAAAAAATGCATTTCTTACGTATAATTAATTAGATGCAGTATTTTTAATAGCAAAGCTCTAGCTCAGAAGGGTTTAACATTTTGCTGACCTTGGGTAATGTGACTATAAATTCCTTTGGCTCTCAGCCTCAGAGCAATGCACTCTGGGACACTTTTTAAAATAGCCATCTCTCATGATCCACAAATTTAGCCGCTTTTCTATGCTTTTCATAGCTTCATCCACATTATGGACATTAATTTCATACTTTCCAGAGCAATCTTATAGGCAGATTGGCAAATATCTTCTTCCTTTTTCTGAATGTACTGTAGTGTTGATTCATTAGCATTGAACTCATAGCCAGTAGCATTATAACTCATACCTGAATTAAACTTGTCTAACGTCTCTTCTAGAAGCTTGTTACCTATTTTCTCCATAAAGCACATCATAGCCTCCTTGTACTTAGTAACACCAGACAGCACTTCAGCACACTACACTTTGGGGCCATTTAAATAACAAAACTACCTACAAAAACATAAAAATATAAAAATTATGGCACTAAGTGTACTGAAAAAGACAATTGTTTATACTATGAGAGCTGTAGCAAGAAATCGTAGTGTTGCCTTGTTAACTTCAGCTGGGACTCTGTGCATCTGGGCTGTACTCAGAAAACTATAAAATACTGATTAAAGAAATTAAAAATGATACCAACAAATGGAAAGACAACCCATACTCATTGATCAGAAGAATTAATATAGTTAAAATGGCCATACTGCCCAAAACAACCTGTAGATTTAATGCAATCCCTCTTAAAATACCAATGACATGCTTCACAATAATAGAATGGACAATCCCAAAATTTGTGTGGAAACAAAAAAGGAGGCAGAGTAGCCAAAATAATTTGGAGCAAAAAGAACAATATTTGAGTCACACTATCTGACTTCAAAATATATTACAAGTCTATAGTAACCAAAACAGCATGATATTTGTATTAAAACAGACAAATAGACCAATGGAACAGAATAGAGAACCCAGAAATAAGTTCTCATATTTATAGCCAACTGATTTTCTACAAAAGTGCCAGGAATATACATTGGAAAAAGGACACCTTCTTCAGTAAATGGTGAGGGCATAAATGGCATTTATTGGTAGAAGAATGAAACTAGATTCCTATCTATCACCACATACAAAAGTGAACTCAAAGTGGATACAATAAGACCTAGAACTGTAAAAGGACCAGAATGAAACCTATGGGAAATACTTTAGGACATTGGTCTTGGCAAAGATTTTATGACTAAGAATTTAAAAGCATAAGCAAAGAGGTAAGTTTTATAAATGGCCTGTATTGAACTAGAAACCTTCTGCACAACAAAGGAAACAATCAACAGGGTAAACAGACAATAGAATGGGAAAATATTTGCAACCTATTCATCCAGCGTGAGACTAACATCCAGAATATATAAGAAACTCAACAGCAAGAACAAAACAAACAACAGCCACATAATCTGATTAAAAAGCAGGCAGAGGCATGAATAAACTTTCTCAAAAGAAGACTTACAAATGGCCAACATATACATGAACAAATACTCAACATCACTAATTATCAGGAAAATGCAAATCAGAATCACAATGAGATATCTTCCCATACCAGTTAGAGTGGCTATTATTTAAAACACAAATAATAACAGATGCTGGTGAGGATGTTGAGAAAAGGGAACTCTTATACACTGCTGGTGGGACTGTACATTAGTACAGCCATTATGAAAAACATTGTAGAAGTTTATAAAAAAAATAAAAACAACCCAAAATCCTTAAAAGAGAACTACCATTTGATCCAGCAATCCCACTACTGGGCATTATCCAAAGGAAAGGAAATACCTGCATCCTCATGCATATTGCAGCTCTTTTCACAATAGCCAAGATATGGAATCAACATAAATGCCCATCAACAGAAGAATGGTGTGATGGTTAACATTAAATGTCAACTTACCACCCTGAACGCACCCAATCTCCTCTGATCTCAGAAGCCTACTGCATTGTTACTTAATTTATATAAGCAGAAAACTTCCAGGTCTAGTGGACAAAAGACTAATTTGAATTATAAAAACAGAGAATCACGGCCCTTCGGTCAATTTCCAGACTTCAACCAATTTACACACCCAGAAGCTCTTGAATGAAGGGGAGACCGGGTCCCCTTGAGAAAGGACCCCACTGCACTACCAACAATTTATGCTGTTAATCTTTCTCCCATCCTTCCCCAAGGAGACCTCTGGCCTTTTATCAGGGTAACTGTGCACTGGGGAAAGTAAAATTACCAGACATTTCGGGGACTACTGGACACTGACTCTGAGCTGACATTGATTCCAGGGGACCCAAAACATCATTGTGGTCCTCCAGGTAAAGTAGGGACTTATGGAGATTAGTAATTAAGGGAATTTTAGCTCCGGTTGCACTTACAGTGGGTCCAGTGGGTCCCTGGACTCATCCTGTGGTCATTTCCCCGGTGCCAGAATGCATAATTGGCACAGACATACTTGGCAGCTAGCAGAACCCCCACATTGGCTCCCTGACTGGTAAGGTGGGGGCCATTATGGTGGGAAAGCCACTGACTTGGAAAATGCCCACCAAAAGCAATTTCAAGGCCAGCAAAATACCTTTACTGTCCTACCTCAGGGGTAAATCAACTCTCCAGCTTTGTGTCATAATGTTGTTTGGAGAGAACTTGATCGCTTTTCCCTTTCACAAGATATCGCACTGGTCCATTACACTGATGACATCATGCTGATTGGATCCAGTGAAAGAGAAGTAGTAAGCACACTGGACTTATAGGTGAGACATTTGTGTGCCCCAGAATGGGAAAAAAATCCGACTACAATTCAGGGACTTTCTACCTCAGTAATATTTCTAGGGGCTCAGTGGTGTTGAGATATTCCTTCTAAGGTGAAGGATGAGTTGTTGCATTTGGCACCTCCTACAACCAAGAAAAAGGCACAATGTCTGGGGGCCTACTTGGATTTTAGAGGCAACACATTCCTCATCTGGGTGTGTTACTCTGGTCCATTTATTGAGTGACCTGAAAGGCTGCCAGTTTTGAGTGGGGTCTAAAGCAGGAGAAGGCTCTGCAGCAGGTCCAGGCTGCTGTGCAACCTGCTCTGCCACTGGCCATATGATCCAACAGTTCCAATGGTGCTTGAGTTGTCAGTGGCACATAAGGATGCTGTTTGGAGCCTTTGAAAGCCCCCCCAAAGGTGAATCATAGCAGAGGCCTCTAGGATTTTGGAGCAGGGCCCTGCCATCTTCTGCAAACTACTCTCCTTTGGAGAAATAGCTCTTGGCCTGTTACTAAGCTTTGGTGGAAACTGAACATTTGACTATGCGTCATCAAGTCACCATGTGACCTGAACTGTCTATCATGAATTGGGTGCTTTCTGACCCATCTAGCCTTAAAGTGGGGCATGCATAGCAGCATTTCATCATCAAATGGAAGTGGTATGTACATGATCAGGCTCGAACAGGTCCTGAGGGCACAAGTAAGTTACATGAGGAAGTGGCTCAAATGTCCATGGTCCCCACTCCTGCCACCATGCCTTCTCTCCCTCAGCCTGCACCAGTGGCTTCATAGGGAGTTCCCTATGATTAGTTGACAGAGAAAGAGAAGACAAGGGCCTGGTTTACAGATATCTCTGCACGATATGCAGGCACTACTTGAAAGTGGGCAGCTGCAGTGCTATGGCGCCTCTCTAGGACATCCCTGAACAACAGTGGTGAAGGGAAATCTCCCCAGTGGGCAGAAAATTGAGCAGTGAACCTCATTGTGCACTTTGCTTGAAAGGAGAAATGGCCAGATGTGCAATTATATACTGATTCATGGGCTGTAGCTAATGGCTTGACTGGATGGCCAGGGACTTGGAAGAAACATGATTGGATAATTGGTGACAAAGAAATTTGGGGAAGAGGTATGTGGATGGACCTCTCCAAGTGGTCAAAAACTGTGAAGATATTTCTTTCTCATGTGAGTGCTCACCAAAGGGTGAACTCAGCAGAGGAGGATTTTAAAACTCAGGTGGATAGGATAACTCATTCTGCGGATACCACTCAGCCTCTTTCCCCAGCCACCCTGTCATCACCCAATAGGCCCATGAAAAATGTAGTCATGATGGTAGGGGAAGGAGGTTACACATGGACTCAGCAACATGGACTTTCAGTCACCAAGGCTGACCTGGCTACATCCACTGCTGAGTGCCCAATTTGCCAGCAGCAGAGACCAACACTAACCCCTCGATATGGCACCATTCCTCAGGGTGATCAGCCAGCTACTTGGCGGCAGGTTGATTATATTGGACCTCTTCCATCATGGAAAGGGCAGTGGTTTGTCCTTACAGGAATAGACACTTACTCTGGATATGGGTTTGCCTATCCTGCACACAGTGCTTCTGCCAAGACTACCATCCGTGGACTCACGATATGCCGTATCCACTGTGATGGTATTCCGCACAGCATTGCTTCTGACCAAGGCACTCCCTTTACAGCTAAAATAGTGCAGCAACGGGCTCAAGCTCATGGAATTCACTCATCTTACCACGTTCCCCACCATCCTGAAGCGGATGGATTCATGGAAGAGTAGAATGGTCTTTTGAAGTCAATTATAATGCCAACTAGGTGACAATACTTTTCAGGGCTGAGGCAAAGTTCTCCAGAATGCTGTTTGCTCTGAATTAGCATCTAACATATGTTACTGTTTCTTCCATAACCGGGATTCACGGGTCCTGATTGGATTGAAGGATGCAAAGTATTGTTCTTGGGTGTGTCTGTGAGGTCTGTGAAGATATTGCCTAAGGTGATTAACATTTGAGTCAGTGGACTGGGAAAGGGAGACCCAACTTCAATCTGCGTGGGTGCAATTTAATCAGCTGCCAGCATCACCAAAATAAAAGCAAGCAGAAGAACGTGAAGAACATGGAGAGATTAGACTGGCTTAGCTTCCGAGCCTAACACCTTTCTCCCGTACTGGATGCTTCCTGCCCTTGAACATCGAACTCCAAGTTCTTTAGCTTTGGGACTCGGACTAGCTTCCTTGCTCTTTAGCTTGCAGATGGCCTATCATGGGGCCTCGTCTTGTGATCATGCGAGTTCATAATCCTTAATAAACTCCCCATTATATATACATCTATCTTATTAATTCTGTCCCTCTAAAGAATCCTAATACAAACAGATATAGAAAATGTGATAATTTTCTCTCTCTCTCTCTCTATATATATATCTATATCTATATCTATATCTATATATATATATATCTGTCTCTTTCTCTCTCTATATATATATATGGATATCTGTATCTCTCTCTCTATATATATATGTATACATATATAGAGAGACAGAGACACAATGAAATACCATTCAGCCAAAAAAACAAAAAAAGAAATCCTGTCATTTTCAGCAATATGAATGAGACTCCTGGAGGGCATCATGTTAAGTGAAATAAGTCAGACACAGTAAAACAAACACTACATATTCTCATTCATATGTGGAACTAGAAAAAAAAAAATGAGCTCATGAAAACAGAGAGTGGAATTGTGAATCTTAGAGGCTGGGAAGGGAAGGGGGAAGGGAGGATATAGCATGGTTGTTTAACATATATGAAATTACAGCTAGAGAGTAAACAATGAGTTCTGTTGTTTTGCAACACTGCAGGATAAATATGGTTAACTATAATTTATCATGTATTTTCTAAAAACTAGAAAAGAAAATTGTGAATATTCACAATACAACAATGATAAATATTTCAGCTGATGGGTATGCTAGTTACTTTGGTTTATTATACATCATATATATACATCAAAATATCACTTTGTATCCTATAAATATGTATAATTATTGCATACCAACTAAAAACAAAACATAAACATTAAAAAAAATTAAAAACTTAAAAAAAAAAAGAATGGAAATTCTCATGCATACAATACACAATGCAGTGAATAGGCCCTTCTGGAGATATGCAAATCAGCAAAACTGTACACAGTAACCACTGGCATTACCTATTCTAGGTGGAGTGTGGGACATTGTTAGCTCATACCTGTAACTACTAATTAGAACTAATTAGAGAAAGACATTCTGCTGTGGGAATTGTTGAGCTACAATGGCGAGGCAACATCAGGTCATTGCATATGATTTAAAAATTCACAGTTGTATTATATTGGAATGTGGTCAGGAAACATGAAGCTAGTCAACTTTAACAGTCAAAAAATTTCACAAGAAATCCTAGTCAATTCATATTCAGTGCTAATAACAGGATTGCTTTAAAAAATAGCTATTATATTACTAAACAGCACTTTTGCAATGTTTAAGTTTTTAAATATTATTAAAGTGGTTATTACTGGCAGAGTAGACAGAGTAGATATGAATGAACTGTGGCAACTGTAGTTTAGCCATAGAAACTATAAGGTAAGCAATAGAACACATTTTAGAGATTAAATAAATTAAGCAATTAAATTTTTTTACTAAGACCCTTGGCATTTTCAAGTAGATAATTATTATGAGAAAAATAAAATGTAATAAGAGAAACAGTATTTAAGTAGTGGACCAGCTTATGTAGAAAATGAAGGATCAGGAAACAAGAAAGTAACATGATCTTTATGTTTAACTTAGAAAACAAATTATGTGAAATAACCAAGATGTCTTGAGCACAAATCATTGATGTTTTGTCAGTTACTGATGTCAGCTTGGGTATAGCAAGATGGGAATTAAAAAAAAAAAAAAAAATCAGCCACTAAAATAAAGTTGTTCTTGGTATCAATGTCTTATCCACTTATCCTCTCTCTCTCTCTCTCTCTCTCTCTCTCTCTCTCTCTCTCTCTCTCTCACACACACACACACACACACACACATGTGAATAGGGGATATTATGATTTGCTCTTTTTAAACAAGTTTTAAGTGCTCACTAACGTTTTGGCAAAACACTTTTCTGTAATCGATTTAATTAACTACAAGCTCTAGATTTATTACAGATAATTATTCTACAGTTGCTTGCAAAACACACCTGTGGCTAATTCCATTACAGTTATAAGGCAACAGTCTGCTTGGAGATCAATATTCTGTTTATATACTTGATTTTCTGCTGCTGGGTTGGTACGATTAATTAAGCTCAATACCAGATAATTTTATTTAATGGATTTAAAATGGAATAACTTCAGGTCACAGTGATAGCATTAATGCACTTATTAATATATTAAAATTAGTAATAATAAGAAGTCATCCCTGGTTAGGCAACTTATCCACTTCTAAACCTATGAAAAGAAATCATTCGAATATATGCTTATTTCAAGTGCTAGGCTGGTGTCACAATAGAAACAACTATATATCTATGCTTGTCCTTACCCAAACTATTGAAAGAACTTGATCTTTTTTAATTATATATTTTGTTCTCATTAGTTTAAAGCATTTTTTGCTTCTATACATACACTGTTCCTCTCTTTTGAAATGCAGACACATGTTTTGAAATAATTAGGCTGAAACCATAATGAATTAATGGAAAATAAGCTATAAAATATTTTAAAAGATATGTACTGACATTACTGTTCTTTATAATGTTAGACACTGGATCTACTGACACAAGAGTAAATAGGAATAGCTTTTGAATTGTATATGAAGTTTCTAAGGCATTACGCATATTTACAATGTTTTGTTCTTCAAAAAGTGAGCCAACTAATTTTCATATGATTTTGTGAAATTCATTAATTTGTGTGCTATAATTCTTTTCTCAAATGGTAGTAACAATAACAGTAACTTAAATAATTACACAGGCTCTGTGTGCATTATGAATTATGTATATACAAATAGATTAAGTGTATGGTCAATTTATCCTTAACACAGTGGTCTAACAGTTCAGCAACTAGTTATTCTGAAATTCCTCATCTTGATACAATATGATAACATTACTTAAAGAAAATGGATTTATTTCACAACATAATATTTCGTAAAATTTAGATGGTTAAGATGGTGAGATTGTGATCATTCTGATCATTTTTGGTTTATGAAAATTCTATGTAACATAACAGATCAAATTACCTATATTTTAGAGCACAGTGTGGAAAATTGCTCATTAATGGTTACCTATGATCAATACCTATAAATGACTTTCAACCATTGCATAATTTCTACTTTAGCTATTCAACAGTAAAATGTTCTGCAGCAAATTGTTGGCATTATTGCTGGGTCTTAATCCCACAGGTTTTTGTTTATGGTCATGGCATCTTAAAGTCCAAAACCTGTTTCAAGTTTTTTATCTCATAATTCACATAAAATATCCTATAATAGATTATTAAGCTGTCAGTATTTAATATATGAGTTTGTTTTGTTTCATAAAAGTGTTATATGGCATCAATTTGAAAGAAGAAAACAAGATGAAATGAGAAATCGTAGGGATGGGCTAACTTTTTAGCTGAGGGGATGCTAACTAGCCTTGGTAAGGTATTACAGTGGGAGGATCTGGAGAATGGGGAGAGCTTGTGGGGTCCGAACATCTCAGGAGCTGACACTTGATAAAAAGATTGAAGTAAACAAGGAGAAAATGCTGTAATTGTTTCTAAATACTAGGTTCAATGAATGGTCATTAGTGATATGCATTTATTTCATAGTACATTCATCTACATAAAGTGAGATTGCTACAGAATTGCACTGATGGTCATTTAAAGAAGAAAACATTAGTTATTAATGACAGCAGAATGTAAACTCAGAAAGAATATTCTCTGGGCATGAGAGAATCGTAAACTTTATAATGTAATCAAAGATTTTATTTAACTTGGAGAAACTACCAAAATATTAAATACCTGAAAACTAACATAATTTAGGAAAGGATTGTAAATCTCAAAGGCCTTGGTTTCATTATAATAGATATATAACTTACACTCTTGGAAATATTGGGAATACTGATTTTTACATATTCATTAGCATTCTTATATTTGTTACAAATCCAAGTCTATTTAAAATGTGCTCATAAGTAGGAAGAGGGTGAAGCTGGGAGAGGGAGTGCAGAGAACAGTAGACACCTGAAGATAAGTAGAAATTTTTAGCTTTTACAAAGGATTGTTGAAGAAATGCCACTGTTTTTTATTTATACATTTATTAATTCATGAAGTATTTAATTATTGATATTGAAATTGTTTAAAATTCCCCTGCTTAGACCGTTTTGGTTTGAATTTACATTATTATCATTATTATTATTATTATTATTATTATTATTTATCTATTTATTTATTTATTTATTTTTGCTGAAACTGGTAATAAAGATTTATTTAAAAGGTTCCCATCACTTTAACTATAGAGACACAAAAGAAGATTATTTAACGATTGTAAAAAATACGTGAAAAATAATATTATCTGTAGTACCTGGTGTGGTGATGATCTGCTCTGTTCAGCAAAAGTTGAGAGGAAAGGATGGGTGTCACTTCTGGGTGGAAGCTCCAAGAACTGACAGGTGCTTCATTTGATGTTGTTTTCCTTTTGCCACATGACCAGTGATGTCTCAGATGAGGGCCACATTTTCTGTCTAAATATTAAAGTGAAGATGTCAAGGACCAGAGGACAGAGCAGACTCATGATGGACATATATTATTTGAAGGAGAAATGAGCCTTTGTTGTTGTAAACTGTTGAGATGTGAGGGATGTTTGTTTCTGCAACATGGTAATTTAGTCAAAGCTAACATATTCATTCCTTAATATGTTAGAATGTCGAACTTTTTAATTTTAATTTCTAGAATATTCTTTTTATTTTTGCAGACTTCTTTTTTAAAGCCTATCGATTTCTTTTTTTTTTCTTTTTCTTTTTTAATTATACTTTAAGTTCTAGGGTACATGTGCGCAACGTGCAGGTTTGTTACATATGTATACATGTGCCATGTTCATGTGCTGCACCCATTAACTCGTCATTTACATTAAGTATATCTCCTAATGCTATCCCTCCCCCCACCCTCACCACAATAGGACCGAGTGTGTGATGATCCCCTTCCTGTGTCCAAGTGATCTCATTGTTCAATTCCCACCTATGAGTGAGAACATGGGATGTTTGGTTTTCTGTTCTTGCAATAGTTTGCTGAGAATGATGGTTACCAGCTGCATCCATGTCCCTACAAAAGACACAAACTCATCCTTTTTTTATGGCTGCATAGTATTCCATGGTGTATATGTGCCACATTTTCTTAATCCAATCTGTCACTGATGGACATTTGGGTCAATTCCAAGTCTTTGCTATTGTGAATAGTGCCGCAATAAACATACATGTGCATGTGTCTTTATAGCAGCATGACTTATAAACCTTTGGGTATATCCCCAGTAATGGGATGGCTGGATCAAATAGTATTTCTAGTTCTAGATCCTTGAGGAATCGCCACACTGTTTTCCACAATGATTGAACCAGTTTACAGTCCCACCAAGGTGTAAAAGTGTTCCTATTTCTCCACATCCTCTCCAGCACCTGTTGCTTCCTGACTTTTTAATGATTGCCATTCTAACTGGTGTGAGATGGTATCTCATTGTGGTTTTGATTTGCATTTCTCTGCTGGCGAGTGATGATGAGCATTTTTTCATGTGTCTGTTGGCTGTATAAATGTCTTCTTTTGAGAAGTGTCTGTTCATATCTTTTGCCCACTTTTTGATAGGGTTGTTTGTTTTTTTCTTGTAAATTTGAATTCTTTATAGGTTCTGGATATTAGCCCTTTGTCAGATGAGTAGATTGCAATAATCTTCTCCCATTCTGTAGGTTGCCTGTTCACTCTGATGGTAGTTTCTTTTGCTGTGCAGAAGCTCTTTAGTTTAATTAGATCCCATTTGTCAATTTTGGCTTTTGTTGCTGTTGCTTTTGGTGTTTTAGACATGAAGTTGTTGCCCATGTCTATGTCCTGAATGGTATTACCTAGGTTTTCTTCTAGGGTTTTTATGGTTTTAGGTCTAACATTTAAGTCTCTAATCCATCTTGAATTAATTTTCATATAAGGAGTAAGGAAAGGATGCAGTTTCAGCTTTCTACTTATGGCTAGCCAATTTTCCCAGCACCATTTATTAAATAAGGAATCCTTTCCCCATTTCTTGTTTTTTGTCATGTTTGTCAAAGATCAGATGGTTGTAGATGTGTAGTGTTATTTCTGAGGCTTCTGTTCTGTTCCATTGGTCTATATCTCTGTTTTGGTGCCAATACCATGCTGTTTTGGTTACTGTAGCTTTGTAGTATAGTTTGAAGTCAGGATTTCTTTTTAGAGTATACACTATAAGTATTCTAGAAGACTTATTAGTATTATTAAGTGATAGCCAGATATTCTCTGAGAAGCTTTGATAATATGGATCTTAAAGTAATCTCTCACTGATTATAAAGGGAATTCCAAGATGTCTATTCTCCGTGAAATTGTCCTTAGATCGTTGGTCACCTCAAACGATACATACTAGTTACTCGTTACAAATATTACAAGATATTCTTATCTAGACAAGGGATATTGAAAAAAGGGATAAATGCAGAAGTAAGATTATTAAAGAGGAAAAACAAAGTGGAATACGAAAATATAAAAAGAATGAATATGAAAATAAATTATGCACTGCTTCTCATATGTTGATGGCTCACTTTGACAAAAATATAGATAAGGAAATATTTCATGCATCTCTTCCCATGGAATATTATGTAAATTTTGTTTGCATTCATTTTATGACAAATTTGCAAATCAGGTTGCAAATCTCAATAAATATATATACATGTAAATGACAGATAAAAAGCTGAAATTTAATATACTTGTCACTTAACAGGCTAACATATGTCTGAACATTCATTATGCAGAAAAAAACAGTGAATGAGATTTTGCCTGAAAGACAAATAGATCACATTACATTCTGAGAAAATCACATTTAAGTGAATTGGAATTATATTAAAAGAGCCAAATGCAGTAAAACTTTCAGAGAGGTGAGAGTTTAGTTTGGAATCCAGAGTAATTTACATATAGTGACAGAAACATTAGAGTAGACATACATTGTGTAGAAATCCAATATTCTGATAATTCTTATTCTGCTAAACTCACATAATTTTTATAAATTTTTACAATGGCAAAATACACATAAAATAAAATTTACTATCTTAACCATTTCAAGTATACAGTTCAATGTTATTAAATACATTCATTATGCTATGCAACCATTACCACTATCATTATAACTCTTACATTTTGTAAAACCAAGATTATTATACCCATTAAACAATAGCTCTCCATACCCCCTTGCCCCAGCCCCTGGCAGCCACCACTCTACTTTCTGTCTCTTATGATTTTGATTACTCTAAGTGTCATATAAGTAGAATCACACAGTATTTACCATTTTATGATTGACTTACTTCACTTAGCATATTGTCCTCAAATTTATCTATGTCCTAACATATTGAATAATTTCCCTCTTTTTTAAGGCTGAATAATACACCCTTGTATGGATACATATTACATTTTTCTTATCCACTTATCTGTCAATGGACACTTGGGTTGCTTTCATGTTTTACATATTGTGAATACTGCTGCTGTGAACATGAGTGTACAAATATTTCTTTGAGATTATGCTTTCATTTCCTTTGCATATATATGCAGCAGTGGAATTGCTAAATCATATGGTGATTCTGTTTTTAATTTTTGGAGAAAGTTCCATACTGTTTTCCCCAGCAGTGGTACCATTTCAAATTTCCACTACAAGTGCAGAAGGGTTTTCATTTCTCCACATTTTTGCCAAGATATACTATTTTCTGGGGTATTTTATACCATTTTAATGAATGAAAAGTGGTATCTCATTGTAGTTTTGATTTGTATTTCCTTAATGATTGGCGATACTGAACATATATTCATGTGCTTGTTGGTCATTGATATATCTTCTTTGAAGAAATGTCTATTCAAGTTTTTTGCCCATTTTTTAATCAGGTAATTTGTCTTATTTACCAGTTTTAAGTATTCTCTATACATTATGGATATTTTACATTTTTCCGATTTATGATTTATAAATATTTTCTTCAATTCTGTGAGTTGCCTTTTTGCTCTGCTTATATTGTCTTTTGTTGTGCAAATTTCTTACATTTTTATAAAGTGCAATTTGTCCATTTTGTCTTTTGTTGCCTGTGTCTTTGGTGTCATATCCAAGAAATCATTGCCAAACCAGTCACATGAAGATTTTGCACTATGTTTTCTTGTAAGTGTTTTATAGTTTTGGGTCTTACCTTTAGATATTTGATTCATTTTGGGCTAAATTTGGTATGTGATATTAGATAAGAGCCTACCTTCATTCTAATGCATGTGGATATCTAGTTTTTCTCGTACCATTTGTAGTAAAGGCTGTCATTTCCCTATTGAATGGTCCTGGCATCCTCAACAAAAATCATTTAACCATATATGCAAAGGTTTATTTCTAGATTCTCTGTTCTGTTAGCCTATGTATCTATTTTTATGTAAGTACCACACTGTTTTGATTACCATAGCTTTGTAGTAAGTTTTGACATTAGAAAGAATAAGTTCTCTAACTTTACCTTTTTCAAAATTGTTTTGTCTATTCCAGGTTCCTTGAGATTTCATATACATTTTAGGATGGGTTTTTCTATTTCTGCCAGAAACATTATTGCACTGAAGCTGTAGATCACATTGAGTAGTATTGACATTTTAACGATACTAAGCCTTCCAATCCACAAACCTGAGATGTAGTTCCATTTGTTTATGTCTGATCTAATTTCTTTCAGTGATATTTTGTACTTTTTATTAAACAAATATTTCATTTCTATGGCTAAGTATTTTATTCTTTAATGCTATTATAATGGATTTGTTTTTGTAATGTTATTTTCAAGTTGTTCATTATTAGTATATTGAAATGCAACTAAATTTTACATATTCACTTTGTATCCTGCTTTTTGCTGAATTATTGTTCTAATTGTGTGTGTGTGTGTGTGTGTGTGTGTGTGTGAGAGAGAGAGAGAGAGAGAGAGAAAGAGAGAGAGGGAAAGAGATCTTTAGGTTTTTCTATATATAAAGTCATATATTTGTAAACAAAGATGAATTTACTTCTTTTCCAATTAGGATATCATTTATTTATTTGGATTGCCTAATTTCTCTGACTAAAGGTCCTAGTATTATGATACATATAAATGGAAAAATGATCATGCTTGCCTTACACTTGATCTTAAAGGAAAAGCTTTCATTCTTTCACCATAGAGTATGATATTCGTTGTAATTTTTTCAAATATAACTTTTATCATGTTGAGGTGATTTTCTTCCATTAGAAATTTGTTGAGTGTTTTCTTTTCATCATGAAAGGGTGTTGGATTTTATCATGTTTTTCTCTACATCAACTGAGACCATCATGTTTCTTTTTTTTTTTCTTGTATTCTGTTAATATAATATATTATATTGATCAATTTTCATATGTAAAAACATTTCTTTTATATTTTATTTATTTTTCCTCCTCATATGATCTAGAGGAAATGTCAAACCATTCTTCTATATCAGGAATAAAGGCCACCTAGTCATTGTGTATAATCCTTTTAATAAGCTGCTTAATTTGGTTTGTTAGTATTTTATGGAGGATTTTTGCATCAATATTCATATTGATTTATAGTTTTCTGTTTTTTGTTTTTTTGTAGTGTCTTTATCTGGATTTGGTATCACAGAATGAGTTATAAAGTGTTTTCTCCTTTTCAATTTTTTTTTTTTTTTTTTGGAAAAATTTGAGAAGGACTGGTATTAGTTCTTCCTGAATGTTTATTAGAATTCATTTTTGATGTCTTCAGGTCCAGAACTTTTATTTGTCAGGAGATTTTTTATTACAGATTCAATCCTCTTACTAGTTATAGGTCTATTCAGATTTTATTTTTCTTTGTGTTTAGTTTTTGGTAGGTTTTATGTTTCTAGGAGTTTGTTCATTTTATCTAGATTATCCAATTTGTTGGTAAATACTTGTTCATAGTACTATCTTATAATAAATTTCATTTTCTAGAATTAGTAGTAATGTCTTTACTTCCACTTCTGATTTTAGCAATTTAAGTAATTTAAGAAAAAAAGGGAGAACTTTTTTCTTAGTCCATCTAGCTAAACATTTGTCAATTTTGTTGATCTTTTCAAATAACCAACTTTTGGTTTCATTGATTTTCTCATTTTTTAGTTTTTTTATTTCATTTATTGCTGCTCTAATCTTTATTTTCTTCCTTCTGCTAGCTTTGTTTTTGGTTTGCTTTTCTTTTTCTGCTTTCTTACATTGTAAAATTAGGTTGCTGATTTGAGATATTTATTGTTTTTTAATATATAAGCATTTGTAGCCATAAATTTTCTCCCTAGCACTGCTTTTGCTGTTTTAGTTTGTTGTGCTTTTATTTTCATTGGGAAAACTGGTGCATACATATTCATTTACCCTTTTTATTAGATAAATACTATGTCCAAATAAATTATACCCAGATTGGAGGAGATGTAATACATTAAATTATGTTGTAGTCTTGTCTCTCTAGGCTTATTTATGTGTGTCCTATGGATAGCCAAAAGACACACTTGCAAAGGATAATTCAGCTAGTAGTAGACTGTCTTTACAACTAGTACATAAAATGAAAGTATTCACAGTCCCCACATTATCCTATTCTGATATACAGCCAGAGCAACAATTGTGATTACCTGGGAAGGTTAACTGTATTTAATTGCTCACCCAAGTGGACTCACAATTTTGCCTCGAGGGCTATAATGTAAAAATTCCAGCAGATCCTGTGTTTATGTGAAATGTTCTGTTCTGGGATTTCATGCCAGTTAAAGCACCAATGGATATTTCTACCATAATGACATAGACCACTTTCTTCTCCCTGGTGATTTGAAACTGTGGATGCTATTGAAATTCCTTTTAAAAATGTACCTATAGGGGAGAAAAAAAGCCTAACACAAACCATTGATCAATGGAGAGTGTGTAACTTGAACAGAAGGTGATTTGTAAGTCACATTTTGTAAAATATTACATTAATAATTACTTTAGATTCTGCTCAGTTATAAAAAGTTGTGGGAAATGGGGATGTGTGAGGAAAAGAACATATGTAAGTAATTGCCGAAATTTTTAAATAAATGTAGATATGTAAATAGTAAAATATCTGTAAAAATGATTAATACTTAATAAATGGAATAATAATAAATATAGATATTAATTGAAATAAATATAGATAAGCTCTTTAAGCTTGCTACCAACACATTTTACCAAAACAATACTGTATAAAATTTTCTTCCAAAATAAGTAAAGTATGTCTGAAATTCAAAAAGGAATGAAAATCAAAAAAGCATTGGAAAATAAGTGGGTATATCTAAACAAAGATTGATTAAATAAACCAAAATTAATAGTGCTACATAGGGTTAAAATAATATAAAATTAAAATATCTAATAACTGTATTATATAAACCAGAAAGAGTTGTGATTAAAATTAAAATATCTTAAGGTCATTGTGTTTTAGGGGCAGAGGCAGGGATTAAAAGATAAATTATTAGAGATTTTAAACATTGTAAATTTTCTTTGGTAACTACTAAATGGGTAGACAATATAACTCCTACCTAATTGAAGAAAATTCTGGAATGTTAACAAAAATTCAATGTAAAAGAAGGCAGGAATAGGGATAATAAAGACACAAAGGCAGTTTGAATTAAAAGCACATAAAAGTGATAAATTAATCCAAATATTACAAAAAATCAAAATGTTTTATTTACAAAAAATATTGTCAGAACAAAAATAAAAAAGAAAACTCTATGTACTACTTACCAAGAGCTATTTAAACATCTAAAGCAAGGATAAAACAAACAGTTCAGAGTATAATGATAGGAAAAGTTATATCAGGCACAACTTAGCAAAAGAAAGCTTTGAATGACATATAAAATATGCATTATATTTTATTCTAGAAATCAGAAAATATGCGTGAATCTGGCCTGTTTTCTCTCTGATCTATTCCTCTCCCTCCCTGACTGTGCCTTTGGGTACAGGACTTTTGGCCCTTGCAGCTTACACTTCCCAGGTTCTGTTGTCTGATCAAAGGGTAGCACCAGCAGGAGCCTGAGATGGGGAAAAGGGTAAGGGTCAGTGTATTTCTTCTACCCCTGCCTCTGTACCTTGGGCTGTGTCTCCCCCTTGACCCTTGCCCTCTGTGGCTGCAGCTTTCTCTGGGCAGGTCTGTCTGCTCTGGTCTCAGATACCTCCAACTGCCCCTCTCTTTTTTTTCTCCAGTTTCAGCTTAGTAATGATCTTCTTCTGTTGCAAATTTCTGGGCTGCCTCAATATTTCCTGTAGACCTCTTAACTCTCCCATCATCTGTGTAACTAATTCTTGGTGTTAAATTCCATCTGAACTCCTTCAGGTAGTTTCTTATTTCCTAATTGGATCTTAACTCATATTGGGAATCAGTACATGCTGTGGTTTGAATATTTATGTTCCCTCAAAATTCATATGTTGAAACCCTGATTCCCAATATCATGGTATCAGGATATGGGACCTTTCAGAGGTGATTATGTCGCTTGAGGGTAGGGCCTGCCTGAATGGAATGAGCAGCTTCAGAAAAGAGGCACAAGGGGGCTCGTTTGTCCCTTCTGCTATTCGAGAACATAGCAAAAAAACTGGTGTCCATGAATCAGTAAGCAAACCCTCACCATGCACTGAATTAGCCTTATCTTGGATGTCCCATACTCCAGAACTGTGAGAAATAAATTTCCCTATTTTTTTTTTATAAGCCATCCAGTTTATGATGTTTTGTTATAGCAACTCAAAGGGACTAAGACATCATATGAGGATAAATGACATTTCTCACCAGAAGTGTATAATGATTCTAATTTTATATACATTTTATAACATAATTTCAAAGGATATAAAATAAAAAATTGATAGGATTACAAATAGGTGTAGATAAGTCCCCCATCATTCCAGGATATTTTAACACACACCAAGCAAAGTTTTATCTCAAGCATAACTTTTTCCTGAGCTTATTAGCAGTAAATCCCCAATTCTAAGCAAATTGTATACAAGGACAGACTCATCAGCTGAAAAATGGCTCTTGATAATGCACAATTTTTATCTGTGCTACTCATCCTTACTCTAAGCACACATGGAATGCCTACTATGTGCTGCTAGTACACAACTGCAGAAGAAAGAAAATTAAAAACCAATGAAGATCTCCAATTCAGTAGAAATTATAATTGATAGACAGATAGTAAGGGTAAAAGAGCCCTTGGCAGAGTTTCTCTTTTATTAAAGAGCAGCTCCTAAATAATTTCTTTTCTAACAATTTTTGAAAAGCCTCAAATTTTGAAATTTTTGAGCAGCCTCAAAAGTTGAGCTGCAGACATAGATAAACAAGCTGGAAGCTTGTAGGGGTGAATGCCAGTAGCTGTGCCAACAGAAAAAGGCTCCCTTGGGACCAAGTGTGTTCAACATGGAGGCTCCATCGTCCCTTTTCTTTGTCACCACGTGTACAGTAAAGAAACAGACAATATGGCAGCGGCCAGGTAGAGAACCCATCTGCATAATAAAAGACCAGGGCTGGAGTGGCCAGATTTTCACACCCTATGCAAATGGCACAACTAGCCCTAACCAGTTTTTCCTGCCCTATGCAAATGGCACATATGGCCCAACCAATCTTTCATGCCCTATATAGATCAGACACTGCCTCCTCAAACTCATCTATAAAACCCCTTGCATTCCACCGTGGAACTGGCAACCCACTTCTCCGGGACGCCTCTGGCCACAGAGAGCTTTTCTTTCTTTCTCCTATTAAACTTCCGCTTTGAACCTCACGCTGTGTGTGTCTGCATCTTAGTTTTCCACAGCCCTGAGACAACGAATCTCCGGTATTTACCCCAGAAAATGACGCCACTTTATAATCACTTTACATAATAAATAAATTAGAATAATGCAGAGATAGATATATAAAGTGCCACGAGTGTGAAACTGCCTGTGAAGGAAAATAAAACTAGGCCCTGAAGAATAAAATACGTTGGAAGGAGAGAAAGTCAGAAGCATATTCTGACATTTTTTTTTTTAAGTTTATAAATCCATTGTGGAGCACACATTTACCATGTCAGCCACAGTTTCTGGTACTGAGGATATGTGATTTTAAAATACAGCCGTTTCCCTTATGGATTTTGTAGTCCATTGGAGAACCTGAGAAGACTCAGGAAGCACCCCTTATAGAGGCTGCAGAAGGGGAAGCTAAATACGTTTCCTAAAAGAGGTGGCATGAAAGATACTCGTTTTCAGAAATCAAGTAGAGTGTTTTATCAGAAGAATGGGAGTGGTGGAGCTGGGGGAGAAGGGAGGGACCCCAAGTATTCAGGACATACTCTTGCAGAGAGAAACTGTTTCCTTCCTTCCCTTTTTTCTCTTTTGTCCTTTCTTTTCTTCTCCCTTCCTTTCTTCCATCCCTTCCCTCCCGCCCTCTCTCTCCCTCTTTCTTCCCTTTTCTCTTTTTGCTTTTCTTCCTTCCCTCCCTCCCCTCCCCCTCCATCCCTCCCCTCCCCCTCCATTCCTTCCTCCCTCCTCTCCCCTCTCCCTCCCTCCCCTCCTTCCTCACCTTCCTCTCCTCCCTCCCTCCCTTCCTTCCTTCCTCCGTCCCTTCCTTCCTTCCTCCCTCCCCCTCCCTCTCTCTCTCTCTCGCTTTCTTTTTTTCCCTTTCCTTTCCTCCTTCCCTCCCCACCAACCCTCTCTCTCTCTCTCTCTCTTTTTTTTTTTTTTTTTTTGAGACAGCGTGTCTTGCTCTGTCGCCAGACTGGAGTGCAGTGGCGAGATCTCACTGCAAACTCAGACTCCCTGGTTCAAGAGATTCTCCTGCCGCAGCCTCCCCAATAGCTGGGAATACAGCCATACGCCACCACGCCCAGCAAACTTTTGTATTTTTAGTACAGACAGGGTTTCACCATGTTGTCCGGGATGGTCTCTGTCTGACCTCGTGATCCGACTGCCTTGGCCTCCCAAAGTTCTGGGATTACAGGTGTGAGCCACCATGCCTGGCCCTCTCTCTCTTTAATATCTCCTGTATTTCACCACTCTTGCAAAGTGAATACATATATCTAAAAGGTTTACATATAAAGAAAAGGTTACCTAGTGTGCAATTTCTGAAGCTACTCCTTTAGTGAAATAATATTTTAAACATGGGTGATGTTCTCACAGAAGGTGAAACAAATATTATATTTCATTTCCTAACTGTATGCAATGTTGACAATAAGAAAGATGTATTCGGTTTAACAAGTATTATTAAATTCCTGTTTGATTACTATTATAAGCAGGGAAAAGCATGGGGGTGGGGAAGTCTCCAAGAACTATAGGAATTTAATCAACATGAACAATCAGTCTATTTTACAGATTCCTACCTTGCAGTAGTTTTTTTTTTTTTTTTTTTTTCCTGAAACCCTATATGGAATGCAGTCACCTAGTAGGATAGAACCAGCTGCAAACAGACCCTAGCAACTTATAGATGAAACCTGAATGAATTTTCGTCATTATCATGCTAAAGTTTCCATCCTGGGAGAAGCTATGGCTTCATTACCATAACTTGTGACCTACCTACTGGCATGTCTGAAAACAATTTCTGAAAATATAAGGCTTTACATTAAGTCTATCCAGAGGCACCACTGACAAAGACCTAAGTTGCTAATAAATGGTCTATAATTTATATGAATATTTGATTTTTGCAAAGTTGTTATTATTTTGTTTGCTTATTCTGACAATGACCTAAGTTGCTAATAAATGGTCTATAATTTATATGAATATTTGATTTTTGCAAAGTTATTATTTTCTTTGCTTATTGTTTTATTTCAACAGACATCATTTTGTAGCTAATTTAATTCCTTTTACTGCATTTCATTAACACTTAAAAGAAGAAGAAAAGATATTAAAAAGTTATCTGTGTATTTTCATACATGTTTATAGGGTTATCTTTGTACTAAAAATTCCAGAGACATCAAATCTCTTCAAACAAATCCAAGGTTACCAAAACAATAGCATTTACTATTTAAATTAATCCCTTTGAACACACCTCCAATTCTCTGCCCTAGAAATATTATCCCCTAGAAAAGAACTTAACCTTCACACCTTTGACAAAGAGCTGTATCAATGTGTGCTACACTGCATTTTCCTGATAATTCATAAGAAATAGTTCCAGTCAATCAAACAGGAAGTTTAAAAAAATATTTTATAGTTTTCTCCAGAATCTTGACATTTCAGGTATCAGACTCCTGATTTTTTTTTAATCTGACCTTTTCTACCTAAATATCATATTTTTGCATTGCATTTTGATAACTCAATAACACTTTTAAATGAACATTTCATGCTTTTGACTCTAAAGTATACAGATCAACATGGCAAGGGCAAGTTCCATTTTTTAATTTAAATTATTTTCATGGCTTTAAGCAGACTTTAACCTTTACAACAGTCTGGATGCAATTCTGATTAAGACCTTCACTATTTAGCCTGGTGATTCAGTGGAGGTGAGCCCTTTCCCTTATAATCATGGTATGCAAACTTTTTAATATCTGAACTAATTGAGAAAGAACGAAAATTTTTACAGGTAATTTTTTTTTATTCAACATGAAAATGTTCTTATTGCTTTACATATGTATGTATATATACATATAGGTTATATATACATTATATATGTGTATATGCATATATTGGTTTTGATAACTTACGTATATGTATATATGTATATATTATATATGTATATACACATATATGTATATATACATATCTGTAAAGCAATATATAATATATTATATATTGTATATATTTTATATGTATAATAAATATATACACACATAATATCTATATAAACAATGTAGCGATAGAGACAGTATTAAACTGAATGCTAGAAAAAATGAACTTTCATTAGGCAATACAATAATATATAGTAACATTTGTGCTTTTCGGTATGAATGTTTACTGTATAGTGACAGTTTCCAGAGAAGATTTATATACCTTATATTGCCAGAAAACAAAGTACATAGGCATTATTCCATTATTTTGAGTAAATACAGTCAGAGCTATAAAGTATGTTACCCAATCTCACAAGAAAAATTAACTACAATTATTACAGTAGTTATTTTTTAGTCAAAATTTACTGCTGAAATAATTTTATTACATTCCATGTTGTATTAACTTTGCTGTCCCGTAAGTATTTGCCATCAGAGAATCAGCCTCTTTTCGTAAATGAGGAAAATATTTTTTAAATGTTTATGCTGTGTGGCTTCAGAAAGCTTAGAGTTTATATCAAGTTCCAATACATAAGTATTTCTGAACCAAAATGTTACAGTCACTAATGAAAGGACCCTGCTTCATCTTCTGGCCTCAGTAGGTTGCCTAGCTACACGCTTTCCTGGCCTGACATCAGCCTGCCCCTAATTCTTCACTGCAAACATGGGAACAGATTTCTTCCTCAGTTCTACAAAACTCTGCTTAGTCCCAGCTGTAACTCTGAGCCAAACTTCAGTGAAAGCTGGGAGATAGCAGATAGAAATTACAACTCAGAAAAGAAAATGTTAGAGCCAGACAGGGGCAGTAAATTCTCCTGGATACCACAACTGATGACTCTTTACAGGGTGAATCTTCTGTCTCTCTCACCTTATTGTCCATTCTCCTGCTTTCAGCTGGCAAAGACCAGTTTATGTCCCTCAGTGGCCATATTCTGAACCTGACTTCTACCCTCAGGTTCTCTAGATTGCTGCAGTGATGGAGGTAAATGTTAGTTTCTATTCCCAGGCTCTTGTCCACCTCCAATCAAAATTTTGATAAACTTTAGAAATGCAAAAAATCCACAATCAAGACAAACTTCTGCTGGGCGCGGTGGCTCAAGCCTGTAATCCCAGCACTTTGGGAGGCCGAGACGGGCGGATCACGAGGTCAGGAGATCGAGACTATCCTGGCTAACACAGTGAAACCCCGTCTCTACTAAAAATACAAAAACTTAGCCGGGCGAGGTGGCAGGCGCCTGTAGTCCCAGCTACTCGGGAGGCTGAGGCAGGAGAATGGCGTAAACCCGGGAGGCAGAGCTTGCAGTGAGCTGAGATCCGGCCACTGCACTCCAGCCTGGGTGACAGAGCGAGACTCGTCTCAAAAAAAAAAAAAAAAAAAAATCAAGACAAACTTCTATATTATTGTGCAGAGTAGTTTAGCTTGAATTACTGCATAACAGCTTGCAATTTAGCTTTCTTTTTGCAAAAGAAAAATGCCCACTAATGCTGTCCATTAATTAAAAAAAAAAAGGTTTTGCATGAAAAAGGATCGAAAACTACTGCTGAGAGCTTTAAAATATTGTATTTTACCCTTTGTGGTAGAGACTTGCAGCTGGTCGCCAAATTCATTCCCTTGGTTTTGAGCGCACATTGACCGGCCTCCTTTGTACTTAGATGTGAGCCAATGAAATGTGAGCAAAAGTAATAAACACTACTTTTAGATTATACTAAAAAGTCTTTCATGCATAGTTATCCATGCTTTCTCCTTCTGGGGTTAAAAGTGTTTCTTAACCTCTCTAAACTGCCATTTCTCATAGAACGGTTATGATAACTTTAACTCACATGATTGTGATAAAAGAGATGAAGGAATATATAACATTTCCCTCACCTATTGGTACAGGGTAAATAAAAAATGGTACTGTTAATCCTTCAATCTAGTATCTTTCCTCAGTTGGTTTCCTCTTGACCTCTGATATAGTTTCATATTTGTCTTCTCCAAATCTCATGTTGAAATTTGATCCTGATGTTGGAGGTGGGAACTGGTGCAAGGTGTTTGGGTCATGGGGGTGGATCCCCCTCATGAATGACTTGGTACCCACCCCATGGTAGTGAGTGAGCTCTGGCTGTATTAGTTCAGGCAGAGCTGGTTGTTTAAAAGAGCATGACACCCCGTCCCTTGCTCTCTTTCTTTGCTCTTCTCTCACCACGTGATGCCTGGTAATGTCCTTTCCATTCTACTATAATTGGAAGCTTTCTGGAATCCTTACCAGAAATAAATGCTGGTGCTTTGCTTCTTGTACAGTCTGAAGAATAATAAGCCAAATAAACTTTTTTTGTTATAAATTACCCAGCCTCAAATATTCTTTTATAACAATGCAAAATTTACTAAGAAAACTTTTCAGAAACATTCAAAAATAGTGACACCTTTTGAACTGTCCTCTTCTTTTCCTCTTTCCTTTTTTTCCTCACTATGTTGCTTAGGCTGGAGTGCAGTGGCAGGATCTTGGTTCACTGCAGCCTCCATCTCCTGGTTTCTAATGAGCCTCCACCTCAACCTCCCAAGTAGCTGGAACTACAGGTGTATGTCACCACAGCCAGCTAAGGTTTTTGTATTTTCAGTAGAGACATGGTTTCGCCTTGTTGCCCAGGTTGGTCTCAAACTCCTGGACTCAAGTGATCCACCTGCCTCGGTCTCCCAAAGTGCTGGAACTACAAGCTTGAGCCACCGCACCTGTCCTCTGTTTTTTTTTTTTTTTTGGACAACCTGTTTATTCTCTTCATGCCTTCTTGACCACACATTTTTAAAAATGTATTTCTTTTATTCCCCCCTTTCAGACTTAAATATAGAAATTCCCTAAAGATTTCTTCCTAGATCTCCCCTTATTATGCATTGACTTGAAAAATGTCATCTCCTCTACTAGCCTCTTTCACCTCCCTTTACATAGTCTTCAAATCTTCATGTTTATCTCTGACTTTTTTTTCTTGAGCTCCAGTTCTTCATTTTTAACAACCATCCAATATTTTAGACATCCATATTATTCTCACCACTTTTCAGCTTTCTTGAATTTTTCACCTTTTACATTTAATCGTGTCTTCTGAGGTGAAAAATTTTGTAATTTCTAAGCTTTGACATTCAACCTCCACTCTACATTGCTACTTTTATCATTTTGGTTCAGGTCCTCCCTACTTTAAAAGTAAAATGTGGCTGGTCACAGTGACTGAATCCTGTAATCCCAGCACTTTGGGAGGCTGAGGAAGGTTGATCACCTGAGGTCAGGGGTTTGAGATTAGCCTGGCCAACATAGTGAAACCCTGTCTCTACTAAAAATACAAAGATTAGCTGGGCGTGGTTGCAGGTTCCTGTAATCCCAGGTACCTGGGAGGCTGAGGCAGAGGAATCTCTTGTACCCAGGAGGTGGAGGTTGCAGTGAGCCGAGATCACTCCATTGCACTCCAGCCTGGGTGACAAGAGAGAAACTCCATCTCAAAAAAATGGAATGGAAAGGAAAGGAAAGGAGAGGAAAGGAGTCTCATTTCCTTTGGCCCTGTTTCAATTTAGACCAATACATCTGAAGCTCATATGTTAGAAAACGTAATTGAATCTCTATTGTCTGATGTAGGGGGGTTTAATGTCCATAAAAGTAGGCACATAAAGTACATTGCCAGAGAAAATTAGGTGGAAACTGGCAAGCTGAAGTACAGTGTATTCCTTATTCAAAGGGCCAGCTCAAGTCGGCTTCACTGAGTGCTGTCATTGATGAATACTGGCTAAGTGTTATAATACCTTCTAATTATCTTTCACCTGAAGAGAAGACAGAAGTTCATATTTTATATTATAATTCACAATTTTCAAATATTGCCATCTTGTAAAAATATTTTAAAGCATAATTTTTGGCAAACAAAATGTATTTTGGGACTGAAAGGAATGCACTCGTGGCTAGTTTGAGATCTCATCAAACATTTAAAAGGAAACAAACCCTGAAATGTGCAATAGCTTCATATGAAGAAAGTGCCCTGAAACGTGTTGTACATGCTCAATTCTCAGCAGCCCTAGCTGTAAGATGATCACTTACTTCATATGCATTCAGTATATGCCTCACCTTGTCTGGGAAGCACTAGTTAACATGCCTTTTTACTGTGACACTCAACATCTTTCATAGTCCTATTTAACTATCCTTTTCAATACTATTTCCTGAAAGCACACTTCATGAGCCCTCACTCCAGTCCAGCTAAAGTTACTGATCCTCCAGAAACACATCTCAAGGTTTCCTAAATTTTTTTGTTTACTCATTCTGGTTCCTCGGTGTGGAATTACTTCCATTCCTCATTGATGTATTTTCCATCAATTCTAAGAGAAATTGCTTTACATTTTCTAAAAGCCCAGAATTTATTTCATATAATATTATTGTGCTTTGTTTATTGTGTACATATGTGATTGGATCATTATACAAATTGCTCTTTTTCTTCCTTTTAACTCTATGGGGATAGTTGTATCTTCTTGACCATTAACTAATGTTTTTATCTTGGGATTATAAATATGCTTAGAACTAGAACTATTTAATTTATATTTTCTCTAAGCAGCAGTTAGAATCCTGATATAGACTATTATTTCTCAACAGAAGTGAAGGAAATTAATCCAGCAAGTGACATTTTCTATGGCATGTTTTATGCCCAGCTTGTCACTAGTAATTGAAACAGAAAGTAGAGTGGTTTTAAACCTTCTTGATAGGATATCACTTTACTGTGGTTTGTCAATTTCTGCTTCTCTTCCTCTTTCTGAACAGTTTGTAGTTCAGATAAGGAACCAAAGTTTAGTTGGAAAAATAGTGTGGATTAGTTCAGGTAGCAGGGGTGGCAGAATAGAGATAAAACCTGTGATAATGAAACTTGCCATTTTTAGGGACACTTTTGATCTTCTCCTCCTAACTTGAACTATTGTATGTACATTTCATGAACACAAAGACAGGCAGGTTTTTAAATCTCATTTGATGTGGCCTCAGTTTCTACAAAGAGTGCTATAAAATTGTCAAGTCTCTGTTAACAAACCTTTTCTAAACTATAATTTGTCTGTGTATACATGGTCACTAAACTAATAAATAAAAATGTTTACTAGAATATTTAATAGAAATGTGTCACCAAAACCTCTGATCCATTTCCTAGAATATTTCAGGTTAAATATATTTCTCCCACTAAAATATCCTATTATTTTTTGTCTTTTTACTCATGCCACATTTGTCTGTATATATTAACATTCTTTTTCTCAGAGTAGGAATGAACAGTTTTCATGAAGGCATGTGAAAGTTTAGGTCCTGAGAAGCAAGTTCCAGTATGGGGAAAATAAAACATTCAAAAACTTTACTGTGGAAAATACTTGTGAGGGCAAATTAAAAGGTCAGAGTAGGGTGGTGCTGGGAAAGCTGTTAGACCGCAAAGCAGGTCTGACGTGAAAAAGAAGGGGAAGGAAAGAAGTTGAACTGGAAGAGCTTTAGCTTGAAGTGTAGTTCTAGTTCTAGGGTATTTGGCAAAGCTTTGGGGGTTCTTCAAGCCACAGGTCGCTGTTAGAGGAGTCCTGTATCTTCAAGGAATGAACTTGCCTCAGTTTCCCTGTTGTGCTCAGTCATCGACAAAGGGAGAGTTGCCACACCGCAGATGTGTGAATGGATCTTGGAATCCAGCAGCTGGGGCTTTGATCAATAATACTGTAATGTCAGATAATGGAGAAAGCATTTTTATGGCATCTACAGAACCCAAATGAAAAACGTTTCATTAAAAGATAAAATGGGAGGTTATGCATACTTTTGTCTCGAGTTAGAGAAATGAGGAGTTATACATACATCTGCTCTCGAGTTAGAGAATTACATGGAAGCTTTCTCACACCATTTGGATATTGTAATGTATATATGTATGTATTATGCTGTTGTTTTAGAATATTCTATTAGTTTTTCCTTAGAAAGTATATTACAGTACTTAAAATGAACTGACCCTTCATGCCTATCTTTGAGGGCAGATAAGAACAAGGTTGGACAGGTATTATCATGAACCACAGCAACTACTAGGGAAAGAGCTTCAAAGGATAGATTGGAAAGTGTCTTTTTAAAAGAAGTAATGGTACCAAATTGAGCCTTAAATTCTGCTACAAAGAAAAAGAAGAGGAACAAGAACATAGCCTGGTCTAAAAAATAGCACAATGGCTCCAATAAATGTGTGGTTGGTTCTGCGATAATTCCTGAAAGAAGTCAAGTCTTTCAAGAACTGCCTGTCATTTATTAGATGCCATGTCAGATCCTTGTAAACTATCACCTGAGAAGACCAGTTGTTCTCTCAGAAATCTTAGAGTTTTACTAGGCAGAGTTTGGAGTCTTGTCTCTTAAAAACTGAAAGTTGTGAATTTTTGGCTCTAATTTATAAACTCAAATAAAAATTTACTGTGCTAATGGCAAAATAATACACTTAAGAGAGACACAATTAGTGATATGTGGCCAGGGAGGAAATGGTGGCAATTATATACAAGAGACATAATATGTTTGTATTTTTTGCCAGATGTGTCATAAGTTGTGTCAGTGGCAAAGACAAGCTGGTGTTTCCACTAGAAATTAGAAATGCCTCATACCGCTGAGTTCTTTATATCATCAAAGAAGAAACCCATATTTAATTCTGATTATGGTATAAGTAACAGTATAGTTATTTTTCTTATCCATATTTGCTATGTATCATTGACTAGAATCTATTTCATTATATATTTGATATATTGATATTGGTATGTTCATATCTACTTCCAAACATTGTCCCAGGTACCAGGTTGTATGTAGTGCCCTAAGCCACTGGTGACATTTTTTTTTTTTTTTTTTTCTTCTGAGACAGGGTCTTACTTTCTCACTCAGGCTGGAGTGCAGTGGCATGATCTTGACTCACGGCAGCCTCAACCTCCTGGGCTCAAGGGATTCTCCCACCTCTGCCTCCCTAGTAACCAGGACTACAGGCACATGCCACCTCACCCAGCTAATTTGTTTATTTTTGTAGAGAGAGGATTGTGCCATGGTTGCCCAGGCTGGTCTTGAACTCCTGAGCTCAAGCAATCCACTCACCTTGGCCTCCCAAAATGGTGAAACTCCTGGCATGTGCCACTATGTCCTGCCCATTAGTGACATTTTAAATGCTGATTCAGCCATTGATGTGAACTATCACTGTAGACCATGAGTCCATACGAGAAAGTAAACATCAGCAAAATAAGATTATCCTAAGGAGGCCCGGCGCAATGGCTCATGCCTGTAATCCCAGCACTTTGGGAGGCTGAGGCAGGCAGATTACTTGAGGTCAGGAGTTTGAGATCAGCCTGGTCAACATAGTGAAACCCTGTCTCTACTAAAAATACAAAAATTAGCCAGGCATGGTGACAGCTGCCTGCAATCCCAGCTACTCAGGAGGCTGAGGCAGGAGAATCTTTTGAACCCCAGAGATGGAGTTGCAGCAGTAAGCCAAGATTGTGCCACTGCACTCCAGGCTGGGCAATAGAGCGAGACTCAGTCTTAAAATATATATATCTCCTAAGGAAACATGAAAATGTTTTCTCTTAGGAAGGTTTTTGATTTTGATTTTTTTTTTTTTTTTTTTTTTTTTAAGAAGCTGTTATAATTGTGGATAGACAATCAACTGGGCTTGCAATGTGGGCTTGACTGTAGGTGCAATATCCGTCACACTGACCTCTGCATTTACTATATTTCACCAATGAACACAAAAGTGTTCCAGCACCAGGAGCTGGTTGAAGACACCTACTATTTTAATAATACATGTATATTAATCAGGGATGTAGCAAATTAGGAATGACTCTTGAAGGTGAAATTTTATAACTTAAATTTGGTACAGGATTAAAAGAGAAAGGTAGTGATACAATTACAAGCTACATAGATCTCCTTTCCATCTTTTGCCAACAATTACTGGCAATCTTTAAAAGGAATTAGATTTTCCAGTGGAAACAGTTTTAGTTCAATAAATGCCATTTTCCATCTAATTATAGTTACTACTACTACTAATAATAATAGCTGAGATTCACCAAGATTTAGGTAGGTACTAGCATGTCCTAATAACTTTACATAAATTTAAAGATTTGATACTTAACATACTTTATAATTTTGTCCATTTTGGGTGGGGGTTGGGAGTAAGAAGATTGAAATACAAAAAGATTCAATGCCTTGACTAGGGTTCTATTAGCAATGGAATCAGGAGTTCAAACCAAATAATCTGCCTCCAGAACCCATGTGCTCAATCACTTATTTCCCTCTCTCACATATTGCTACTGAGAGAATAACTCCTACTGACAAAGGGTCTTATGATGCTTTTAAGACTAACCTTTAAGAAAATTTCAGAAGAAATTCTTGAATTTAGTAAAATATTGTACAAGATAGACTTGAAGTTACCTTTAAAGTTTTAAGTTATAAGACTTTGGAAATACTTGCCTTTATGCACTACAGAGAAAGTGCCCATTCCAGTTCCTCCTCTCTGCTTTGCAAACTCTCTGTTTTTTGCTCACTTTTCACCTAATTACTGCAAATCTTCTCCCTGGCAGATGCGGTTTCTCACTCTACACTATCACACGTACATTAGCCTGATGCTTACTTCTTACCTTGCTATAATCCCAGTGAATTAGAATTTCGATCTGATGTGCTATGAAAGGAACAGACAGATAGAAAAGGGAGAAATGAGGAAGAAAAGAAAAATTTTAAAAGTACATCTTTATTTTTGGATACTACATCTGCCTGTTGCCAACTTAGAATAATGAAATGTAATGAACACGTAAAGGTCTTGACTTGTATTTCTCAATTTATTTTTAAACTTCTTTATTCATTTCTCTCATTGCAGTCCTTGATAACCTTGAGTAGCAAAAATGAGGAGAATGCAAACAGAAGGCTAAGAGAAAAGAAACCTCTTCTAACCACTGTTCCTTAATTTCCCAGGATCCACATTCTCATCCTTACCATTCCTTTAATCGTTTTCCTTTTACACACTTTATATGTTAAATGGAGTCTTATGAACTCACTTGGGAATCTAATCACTATTTTTAAGCAAATATATTCTTAGCTCAAAACTTCATTTTCAAACATAACCAGTTTGCAAGTTGAGAACAGATTACAACTAAACAGATTATACACACACACACACACACACGTGCACGGGCATTCTGGATTTATTGTATTTGTGCGGTGTAATCATCATCTTGCATCTAAGGTACTCTGATCCTGATATCTTGGAGGAAAAATGAAATATGAATTTGGAGATAAGAGATTGTTGGTTTTGTATTTCTATTACCTAAAACAACTCATGTAGAACTGGTAAGAAATCATGACTTAAAAGTTGCTTATGTTCACATTTGTTCTTTTCTTTAGTTTCATAAAAAACAGTATAGGGAGAGAGATGGTGTGAGACAGCCAAATAGAAGCCTACAATGATTACCACCTATGCAGAAACACCAAACTGAATAACTATCCACACAAAAAAGCACCTTCATAAGAACTAAAAATAAGGTGAGTGATCACAGTACCTGTTTATAACATCATATTAAGGAAGGAGGCACAAAAGAGTGTAGGAAAGACAGTCTTGAATTGCTGACACCACCATTCTCCCATTCCGCAGTAGCAAGAATGGCTGAGTGGCCTGGAGAGAGTATCTGTGCATTTCGGAAACGGACGGACAGCACACTGATTGTGGAACCTGGCATTGTAACTCAGTGCTGCCCTGTCACAGTCAAAAGCAGCAAAAGGCAGAACTCGGCCAGTGCCATGGAAGGAACATTAAGACCAGCCCTAGCCAGAGGTAAATAGTCTGTCTTAAGATTGGAACCTGAGCCCTGGCAAGCCCTTCCACTGTGGGGGAAAGTGCTCTGGGGTCCTAATTAACTTGAAAGACATCCTAGGTCATAGGACTGCATTCCTGGGCAAGACCTTGTACTGTGTTGGGCTCAGAACCAGTGGATTTGGGGTGAACATGACCTAGCGAGACACCAGCTGGGCCTTCCAAGGGAGTGCTTGCATTAGCCCTCCTTCAACCCCAGGCACTGCAGCTCACACTTCAGGAAGGGACTACTTAAATCCTTCCTCCTAATTAGGAGGAATTTTGGAAACCATACAAATACATGGAAATTAAATACTATGCTTCTGAATTACCAGTGGGTCAATGAAGAGATTAAGAAGGAAATTTAAAAATTTCTTGAAACAAATAAAGATGGAAACACAACATACCAAAACTTATAGGAGCAGTATTAAGAGGAAAGATTATAGCAATAAGTGCCTAAAAGCAAAAAAGTAAAAAAACTTTCAATAAACAACCTAACGATAAATCTTCTAAATTAGATGGGTGAAAGCAAACCAAACCCAAAATTAGCAGAAGAAAAGAAATAGTAAAATCAGAGGATAAATAAATGATATTGAAACAAGAAACAGTACAAAAGATCAATACAAGTAAAATCAGAGGATAAATAAATGATATTGAAACAAGAAACAGTACAAAAGATCAATACAATGAAAAGTTGTTTTTAAAAAAAAAAAAAAATTGACGTTTAGGCTAACTGACAAAAGCAGAGAGAAGACCCAACTAGAAGAGAAAAATGAGACATTACAACCAAAAACACAGAAATTCAAAGGATCATTAGAGGCTATTACAAACAACTATATGCTACTAAACTGGAAAACCTATAAGTAACAGATACATACAACCTACCAAGATTAAACCATGAAGAAATCCGAAACCTGAACAGGTAATGAGATCAAGGCTGAAATAAAATGTCTTCCAGCAAAGAAAAGCATAGGAATTGATGACTTAACTGCTAAATATTATGAAATATTTAAAGAATACCAATTCTACTCAAACTATTCCAAAAAATAGGGGAAGAGGGAATGCTTCCAAACTCATTCTATGAGGCCTTTATTACCCTAATACCAAAACCAGGGAAAGATATCAAAGAAAAACTACAGGTCAAGATTACCGATGAATATTGATGCAAAAATCCTTAAAATACAAGCAATCCAAATTTTAAAATGCATTTAAAAGATCATTCATCATGACCAAGTGGGATTTATCTCAAAGATGGTTCAACATATGCAAATCAATGTGATACCTCATATCAACAGAATGAAGAACAAAAAAACATATGATCATTTCAGTTAATGCTAAAAAAGCACTTGGTAAAATTCAACATCTCTTAATGATAAACCCTCCCCCCCAAACAACTGGGGATAGAAAGAACATAGCTCAATGCAATAAAAGTTGTACATGACAGACCCACAGGAGGCATCATACTGAATAGGGAAAAACTGAAAGCCGTTTCTCTAAGACCTGGTAGATGAAAATGATACCCACTTTCACCAGTTATTCAACATAGTACTGGAAGTCCTGGCTAGAGCAATCAGATAAAAGAAAGAAATAAAGGGCATCCAAATTAGAAGGAAGCCATTTATCCTGTGTGCAAATGATATGATCTTATATTTGAAAAAAAAAAAAAAAAAAAGACTTCATCAAAATAACTCTTAGAAATGATAAACAAATTCAGTAAAATTGCAGGATACAAAATCAACATACCCAAATCAGCAGCATTTCTACATGCCAACAATGAATAATTTGAAAACGGAATCAAGAAAGTAATTCCATTTATAGTAGCTACAAACAAAATAAAATAGCAGAATATATAAGGAGCTCAAAAAAATCAATAGAAAAATATAATCCGATTAAAAATGGGCAAAAAGCCATAAAAAAGCAACAAGATCATGCCTTTTGCAGGAACATAGGTGGAGTTGGAGGCCATTGTCTTTAGCAACACAGGAACAGAAAACCAAATACCCACATGTTCTCACTTATAAGTGTGAGCTAAATGACGAGAACAGATGAACACATAGAGGGGAACACCACATTGGAGTCTATGGGAGGGTGAAGGGTTAAGGGTGGGCAGAGGGAGAGACAGGAAAAATAACTACTGGGTACTAAGCTTAATACCTGTGTGATGAAATAATCTGTACAACAGACACCCATGGCACAAGTTTACCTATTTGACAAACCTGCACGTGTACCCCTGAACTTAAAAGTTAAATGTAAAAAAAAAAAAATTAAAAAATTAAAAATGGGCAAAAGATATGAATAGACATTTCTGAAAAGAAGATATACAAATGGCAAACGGTTATATAAAGAGGTGTTCAATATCATTGACTATCAGAGAAATGCACATGAAAACTACAATGAAATGGCCCGGCGCAGTGGCTCATGCCTGTAATACCAGCACTCTGGGAGGCGGAGGCAGGTGGATCACGAGGTCGGGAGACCGAAACCATCCTGGCTAACACGGTGAAACCCCGTCTCTACTAAAATTACAAAAAAATAACCGGGAGTGGTCGCGGGCATCTGTGGTACCAGCTACTCGGGAGGCTGAGGTGGGAGAATGGTGTGAACCCGGGAGGCGGAGCTTGCAGTGAGCCGAGATGGCCCACTGCACTCCAGCCTGGGCGACAGAGACAGACTCCGTCTAAAACAAAACAAAACACAAAAACAAAACAAAACAAAACAAAATCAAAAAACTACAATGAAATATCATTTCACCCCAGTTAAAATAGCTTTTATCCAAAGGATAGGCAATAATGGATGCTGGCATGGATTTGCATAAAAGGAAACCCTTGTACACTATTGAGGAAAATAAGTTGGTACAGCCACCCTGGAGAACAGTTAGGAGGTTCCTCAAAATCTAAAAGTGGAACTGACATATGATCCAACAATCTTTCTGCTAGATATACCCAAAAGAAAGAAATCAGTGTATCAAAGAAATATCTGGATTCCCATGTTTACTGCAGGACTGTTCACAATAGGCAAGATTTGGAAGCAAGTTGTGTCCACCAACAGATGAATGAATAAAGAAAATGTGTTACATATACCCAGTGGAATACTGTTCAACTATAAAATGGAATGAGATCCTGTCATTTGCAACAACATAGATGGAAATGGAGGACATTACATTAAGTGAAATAAGCCAGGCACAGAAAGATAATCTTCTCATGTTCTCATTTATTTGTGGGAGCTAAAATTAAAGCAATTGAAATAATGGAGATAGAGAGTAGAATGACATTTACAAGAGGCTAGGAAGTATAGTAGTGGGGAGGAAAGTGCGGATGATTAACAAGTACAAAAATATAGTTGATGAAATGAATAAGATCTAGTACTTGATAGCACAACGGGTAACTATAGCCAACAATAACTTATTGTACATTTAAAAATAACTAAAATAGTATAATCAGAGTGTTTGTAACACAAAGAAAGGATAAATGCATTTACTTCAATGTGATTATTACACATTGTGTGCCTGTATATACATATCTCATATACTCGGTAAATATATACACATCCTATATATCCACAAAAAATTAAAAGTACGGAAAAGTTATGAGGAAAAAAAATTACAAAACACATAACAGAGGAATTGCTTGGTGAGATGTAACAAACAGAAATTCTTGTTGGACAGGAGAAAACACATCCATCAGAAAGTCCTTTTCTCCCAGTTGGAAGACTCCTTTCTGTTGAAACCACAGTATCATGAATATTGATCTCATTTTGAGGCAGAAGGTAAACTTTTGATTCGGGAATTTCCACATACTAATGCATTTGGCAAAGAATGGGAACAGCATATAACCGAAGTTTTGTTTTCAAGTGTATTGCTAGTGAATGGTGGATTATTTCACTAAGTGAACGTTTTATCTGTAAGCCTTGATTCTCAGAGAAATAATCCAGCTGAAAGGAACCAAAGTAGAAATGTTTGCAAAGAATTATGTAATATTTGAGCTAAGAAGAAATATCTTGTAGCTATTAGCTCCTATTAAACAGGCAAGAAAATCAACACCCAAAGACAGCAATTTATTTATGCTTTCATTGCTAATTATCAAAAATCTGGACATCTAAAAGATAAGATTAATGTGGTTACTTTCATGAAAATTCAAAACTCTGTAACAACAGAAAGATGAAATCGCAATAAAAGTTAAAAGATAAATGGCCGATAGGACAAATATTGACAGCATATAAGGAAAAGAAGGTCTTCTTTACTGTAGAAAGAATAGTGCAAACGAATAATAGAAAGGTGAAAAATCATACAGAAATGAACGATTGAACAGGAACAGATACCTAACAGTAGAACGAATTAACCAATTAACCTGTGGAAAACTTATTTATTATTACAATATGTAATTAACATAAAATAAATATCTGTCAATCTATCAAATGCAAAAGATTTAAAAGTTGGGTAGCAACTATAGTTAAGGATTGTGAGGAAAGGTAATCAGTGGTGTATGGGAGATAGCTTCACCACCTCAAAGGAACAAATGTGTTGATTTTTATCCAACTATGTGTTTAGTAACATTGTATTGGTAGCTTGAAATTGGTGATGGCTAGTATATTTATACTATGGAAATTGTCAGTTACTACCAATAAGGGCTTTTAAAATTTCAAACCAGAGGACCAGTTGTTAAGCATTTGTTAGCACAATACTATCTATACTCACACTTTAAAATGATAATTTAATTGAAGCAAGCTCCTTTAAGAGGACTACTTTAGAATTTAAAACTCAATTTTAATGTATACATATTAACTTAGCCATTTTATTCTTATAAGTGTATCCTTCAAATATATCTACAGTGTATATTTGTGGACATTTGTGCAAATCTCTACAAAGATGAGCTCAGTGCTTTGTTTGTAAAAGCCATGCACACAAAAATGGAAACAAACTAAATGTTCAAGTAATAAAAACATACAAAAATTATGAACAGCTAAATGGAGTTTTGCAGTTGCTTTAATAATACAGTGCTAGGTATAACAATATGCTAACATATGCCAAATATTCTTAGAAATGAAAACATTAAGTTACGTAACAGTAGGCATGAATTTTTTGTGTTAATAAAACTGGGAAGCAAAAAAAAATTTCAAATATCAAAAACATATTTGAAAGGCACAAAAAAGTGTTAATATTATTTGCCTCTGGATAGTGAGACTACATTTCAGGAAAAAAGTATACACACACAGATACACAAATGTATACATTTGTGTACACATGTAATATATAGAATTACATATGTATATATTTATGTTTGTATGTCTCTGTGTGAGTATACATACTAATATATAAGTATATATAATATAGTTATTATAATATATGTAATATGTAACTGTATAAGCAAATATATATAATATATAAATATATATATATAATTTAAATTATTTGCTTCCTGATTTAAATTTTTAATTTCAACATTTTTTAAGGGAAAAGAGTTTTATGTAAGAATTAAATAGGGATTATGGCCTCAACTTTGAGTAAAGTATTATAGTAGTGCCTGATTTCCCAGTGGGGGCTAGAGTGGGAGGCCATGCTGCCAGAATCCCTTAATCTGAAAGTAGAGACATTATTACTCGCAATCAATCTGGAAAAAGAAATGGTAAGCACTCAGAAATCTCAGGAGACTTGCTTCAGAGTGGGATATGGAGAGATTTATTATCTCCCTTAATAGAGATTGTATGATGGGATAGCAAGTGTGGTTTATTGGGCTTTTCTTGAGTATAGAGAGTAATTAAACTTCCACATCTATATTTTTCTAGCAACAGTATAACTAATTACAATATTTTGGAAAATTGTTTGGAAATTTTAAGTGCAAGAAAAGTTTTAGTATTGGTTGGCCCGGGATTTCTCTTTCAAGTGTACTAAATAAGCTGAAACAAAGAGTAAGCTATGGCACAAAGCTGTTCAATCATAACAATATTTATTTTAATGAAAAAATTAACAGAGTTTAATTGTTCAGCATTTCTTAATTGTAAACAAAATGTAGTATATACAATCAATGGAACAAAATGCAGTAATTAAAAATTATCACCATAAAGATCATAGTAACATGCTACTTGACATTTCTTATATATTTCAGGGCAAGTTCTGACTCAACTTGATGGAAGTGAACAAATCTGATCCTTACCAAGTGTTGCTTACTTCAAAAAATGGCACCATCATTCACAAGTTTGCAAAACCTTGGTGTTACATTTTCATCTTGCCCCACCCCCTAGCCTCTCGAACATCCAATCCATTGCCATATTGATTAGTGTTATCTACTAAGTATTTCTCAGACCCATACAACTTTCTCCCAGTTTTCTGACTTAGCCCAACTATGATATCGTCTCATTTGGACGATTGTAACAGCTTTTGAACTGGTCTTTTAATATGTCAGTGCCTACAGATCTATTCTCCACATGTAACTGCAAGATCTTTTTAAAACAAAAGTCTAATAAAATCCCCTTATTGTTCTTGGATTTAAATCAAAGAAACAAATAACTGTATATGCTCATATTCTCTGCCACTAGGGATTATGCTGAGGTGATTTGTTTTGTCACTTTAACCTAGACAATTCCTATTCATCTTTCAGCTCTCCCTTCAGCATGATTTTGTAGTGGAAGCTCCACATTACTTTTCTTACTAGGACAGACCACACCACCTTTGACTCTTTTTGAGGGTCCTTGCCACAGCTGCAATATTGTAGCTGTTTGTAAGAATTTTGTATCTGTGTTTGCCTTTTCTACTAAATTGTCTGTTCTATGAGAGCAGAGATCGTGTGGATTCTGCTCATTATTTTATTCCCCAATCACTACCAGAATATCAGAATGTAATGGATAGTCAAGAAGCACTTTTTTCCTATATGGAATGATAAATTTAAAAGTGAATGATGCAAATATTACATAAAGTAAAAATGAAATATAATTAACTGAAAAAATGTGATACAAATTTAAACCTGGTAGGTTTATATTTAAAAAAAATATATAAACAAAAGATTGTGTGGTTTTGTATAAATTACTAGAGAGGATGATTTTAATAGTTCCAGCTCATATTTATTGTGTCTTAGTTTATTCCAGGTGATGCACAAAAGTACATTTTATGCACTATCTTATGTATTCCTTACTGCACCCTATACGTTAACTATTATACTATCGTGCTATTGAAGGTACGAAACTGTAAAATTGTCAAATGACTGAGCTTAAATTACACAGCTCATAGTGAATCTGTACTCAAACCCAGGTTATTCTTACTTCAGGGATCCTGTTTTTAGTTAGTGCTACACTGAATTTCATAATTAAGGTGCTGATATTATGAGCATCTTTAATCCCCATAGTTTCTCAGGAATTTCAGATGTAGTCTTCATGACAATGGCAATCAATTGTCGTTGAGGTTCCTCTCATCCTCAATCAATGTCTATTGTTGCCTCCTCTCTCCAAATAAGGCCACATAATTAAATAAATGAAATATTTGTCCCTTGAAGCTATTGTTATCATGATCATATTACAAAATAAAGTTATTTTGTTTGGTATAGGTTCAATTTGTATAAAAACCAAAAATAGGAATTTACTATTTTTATTTTAGGAAACTTAAGTTATAGCAGTGAGGCTTAGGTGTAGAGATTTTCTTTGGGTTTGCTTCAAAGTTATGGACATCTTTCAAATCATTTAAAGGGCACTTTGGCACCTAATTGGCCACTTAAATATTTGCAAATAAAAACAAATGAAAGTTTTTTGTATCCTTGACTTTTTTTTTTTTTTTTTAAAGAAAGATATCTCAATTGTCACATTTCATAATACTCTTAGCTGGAGCATTGTTTATATATCCTTTAGCATTCAGAAAAGTACATTTTGAGTCCATGGGCGGGGGACAAGCATGTGTATGTATGTGTGTGTTGGGGTATAGCTGGAAGTAGAATAGAGAGAATTTTTTAGTTTGCATGGTCAAATTGCTTACTGAGACTTTTATTTCACCAGCTATATCAAATTCGTCATGTATTCGAAGTTTTTTTTTTTTTTTGCTCTGAGATTGTAAAACTACAAAAATGCATACAATGTATACATTGTTGATGTTAGTCAATATGATTTAATGAATTAGAGAGTTCCTCAATGATATTGTACCTACCACACTCAATGAGGAGAAACATGACTGTCAGATCTGTGTTGAAAAGAATTGGTCACACTCAATGAATTCACTTAAGTGTACACATTTTACTTATATTTATCTGGATGCTACTTAAGTAGCTACATTTTGATTAAGCAAAATTGGTCTCTCCATTGGACCATTGTATAGCATGAATTTCAAAAGGCCAGAAACACTTACTTTTTCTACTGTAAATAAACAATATACCTTATAATTGAGAAACTTCTTTTTTTGTGAACTAGTCTGATATAATATTGAAATAATTAAATGTGTTTTTAAGCAATAAATTTTGCAACCTATTTTTACTACTATATAGAAACCTCAATCTGTTATGCATTACCAAAAAGATTCAGTTTAGATACTGTAGAAAAGAAAAAGTAGAAGCAAGTTTGCAATCATGCATACGTGCATATGTGTGTGTGAATATGTTGTGTGTGTTTATTTAAAATATCTACAGGTGTTTACATTTTTTAACTATGTCATATGCATTATAGAAACATAAGCTTAAGTTGTTCTAAAACTTAAAAAATTAAATGTATTTTAGGATTATCACAGCATAATAAATAAGAATATGATAACTATTAAAATGTCTTCATAAAGAAGAAATCCTATTTGAGAGAGTTTGTCTGATCTATACTCTCTCTCTAGGATTTTATTCTCCTGTTAATGCTTACTTCTTGTTATGGATGGATTTTATCTTGCAATTTTATTACTTTTTAACTTTTAATTAATGATATTTTAGTGTTGCTTCTGGAGGCTTTTTTGGCAAGAAGAGAATTTAATGATAAAAAATGAGTAAACGTTACTAGGATGAAGTGTGTCATTAAAAGAACCCATTTCTTTCAGCTTCAGTGTGCAGAGCTAGAGCTATGTGAATCACACTGTGTTTAGTGAGATTTGCTGATAAAGGACCTACCTTTATTTTAAGCAGTATTAATATTTTACTCAGCTTTTGGGTCATTTTTCTGCAAATAATAATGACCCTTAAAGGTCAATGCTGTGTTTTGTATGGTAAGCACATTGAAATTCTGCTAGCATATTTCAGAGTAAAAATTGAACCAGGCAAAGTAACACAAGTGAAGAAGAAAAAAAAAAAAAAGAAGAAGAAGAAGAAAGAACCAGAATGCCATCTAAACTCAATTTCGCTGAAAGAAAGGGCAGGAGAGTTTTTAAGAGTTGTAATGTGGGTTGGTTGTAATGTAGGTTGTCTGTGTTTGCTAATTGGCCTTACCCAAAGGAAAAGTAAATTTTCTCTTATCTTCATGAAAGGAGGTAATTTTACAACATGGAGTAAAACAACCACGGAAGTTAGATTCCTCTCCTCTTCCACAGACTGGTAGAGAGAGACCAACCTTCCTTGATAATTACATTTCAAAGGGATGGCCCCCAGGCCCTTGAGAGAGACAGTCCTGGGTTGTGAAACTGGCTAGAGGCTTTAAAAATTATTTACATCTCAGTGGTGGAAAAGAAAAATTTACAACTACTATTTTTTGAAAGTAACTGCTCTCAGAAGAGGTAGGTCAGTGCAGAGAAACTAGAAAAAAGCCCGTTAAAAGTTTAGTTGGTTTGAAAGAAACATTGGTCACAAAATATTTTTTTTTTCTACAGTGTTTTATAATGAATATATACCTCATTATCTTTCTAAGACCCATGTTGATAAATGAAGCAGAGACTCACAGAGCTTGGCATTAGGTCATAAACATATGCCTAACTCAACCCCAAATTCAAAATGCTACTCCCTTTCATGACTGTTTCTATATCTATTTTTTGATAAATAACTGAGTCAGATGCAACTGTCTCTCCTTGAAAGAAAATGCCTTTTATTCTTAGTTTTCCTGTTTCATCATTGTGTTCACCTTTCTGGAAAAAACAGGCATAGAACTGAATGCCATACTTATTTTTAACTCTGTTACACATAGCTATCTGGAACTAGCTTATCTAATGGCACACCATTCACACTTCAGCATTCTGAACCAGGAAGAGATGATAATGTGACTGATTTTTCTTTCTTTTTAATTGACACATAATAATTGTACATATTTATGAGATAATAGCAGTGTAATACATATAATTGTATAGTGATAAAATCAAGATAATTAGCATATCCATCATCTGAAACATTTATTATTTCTTTGTATTGGGAACATTCAGTATCTTCTTTCTAGCTATTTGAAACTATGTAATATATTATTGTTAACAATAATCTTTTTGCTGGGAAAAGCAACATGGTCTGACTACTCTTGAGAAGTACTTCCATTAGAGCCTGAGTCAGAAGAGAGCTTGCCACCCACTGAATCACCAGGAGACTCTCTGCAGGTCTTGAAGACTGCCTGCCAAGTACACACTCAGGCCAACTTTGCATAGCTCTGTGGATCTGACAAGAGAAAAAGATAGTACAGTTGCTTGCTATTTTTAAGCATGCATAAAAATAATGAGCAAAGAAAGCTCGTGGATACCATTATAATAATTGGGGCTAAATAATGTATGACATTAATGGCTTGAGTTTATCACAGCCTCTTATTAAAAATCTCTTCTTTCTTTGAGGGATCAGACAAACTACAGGGACACAATAAATTAAGATGCTTTGTGAATATGAAACATTATAGGCAGAAGCTTACCATTATAGATAGATGAAATTCTATCAAGAGCACTTTGTTATTGAATATGTAATATTTTTGAGAAATAAAACTTTAAATAGTTTCTCTCTTTGTAATTGCATCATGTGATTTCACAGATCAGCAACAATGGAATGTGAAGAGATTACTATAGTCAAATGAAGTAAACGTTTTGAACTCTTTAGGCCCCAAAACCTCCTTATCATAGTGTACCTAATGAATAGAATAAAATATCTGAACAAGGACATATGTTTTGGTAAAATTTATATTTTCAAATACCTCTTGTATTTGTCAGAGGAATTCGAACCAGAGTGACTCCATCTTGGGTGAGGGCTAGGAAAAATGAGGAGGGGACTTGCTGGTCTGCATTCCCAGAAAGTTAGGTATTCCTAGCTTCTAGATGTTTATGATTAAGGGAACAGATAGATAACTAAGCGGACTCAGACTTAGAAGTCTCCTGATATCTTGATATCTTAAGAACAGAAACATTTCTAATTTTGCTTTAAAGATAATAACATCAATTTTTACAGTAGTTAAGCAAATTAATCCTTTATCACAATCCTTGTAGCACAGCACGTCTTCCCATAATCTCTCTCTTTTTTTTTTTTTTTTAATTCTATATATAAACAAGCATTGTACCTATGTTGAACACGATCCTTCTGTTACTTTGGGGAATGCGCTACTCTGTCTATGGCATAGCTATTCTTTCACCACTTTACTTTCTTAATAAACTTGCTTTTGCTTTGCAGTGTAGACTCACCCTGAATTCTTTATTTTGTAAGATTCAATAACCCTCTCCTGAGGTCTAGATCAGGACCCCTTTCTGGTAATATCTTTCTGGTGAACCCTTAAGAAATGATACTGAAGAGACCCCCAACCCAAAGGAAAATCTGTGTGTACCAATTGGCTGACGTCGGGTAAGTGGGGCGAATATACCCGGGTAAAGGATGGGGCTGGGTTAGGGGCTCAATTTGGAGGAGTTAGAGTCTCTACTAAGACAGAATGGGTTAAAGCCTCCTCTCAATGAAAGGCAAGGGTGCTTAACTGAACTTGGGTTGCAGGTCCAACTTAGAAAGGTTAGAGGTCTTCCTCAGATTTAGGGGGTTTGAGGTCACCCTTCTCAGCAAAGTTCCTCTGGCCTAAGAATGGGTTTGGCACTATGGAATGTTAACTACTATTCTCTTTGGATTACTCTTTCTTGCACTTTTTGCTGACGGCTGTGGGTGACAGGGCTAGGCATGTACAGGATCATGGGACATGGGGAGATTTTTCTTCCCAAAAGGGGTCACTTAAGAGCCGGTGGGACTGTTGGAAAAGATCCCTTCATGACTGACAAGTGACCACCTGAACTTCTGATTCAGTGTTGCTGGGATGGGTGAGTCTTTTTCTGGCTTCCCTGATCATTTCACTGTCCCCACCCTACCACAGGTGATGCTTTTCTCCCTTTCTCTCCTTTCCCTTTATTATCTTTTTTGTTGCTCAAGGTGACCATCTTGCCCAGAGACCACATGTTGAAAAATTTCCTCAGGAGATTGACCTTGGAAGCACATGGCAGCACTTTCTCTTTGTTTCTACCATCCAGTGGACAGCAATTTTGAGGTTCATGTCATAGTTAGCTTTAAAAATTATCTTGAGCAGTTAAAAGCCATTGCAAGCTCAAAATTGGCTCCTCTAGACTCCTTCTGGGAAGAGCAATGGGGACTGTCCAGTGCTGTAGCTCATAGCTGAGGCTTTGCCACTTTACAGTGGTGGTCTGGGTTCAGTCCAGGTTTAGGGAATGAGTACTTTCTGGTTGATATCTGCATAACTTTTACCATTTGTTGATTTTCTCTTCCCTTTCATGAACCATCTTGAATTTTCTTTTCTCTGAGCCAGAAATATTGGCTGTTTAGCCTGGCTAAAGTTTGGTAATAAGAAATTTAAAAGGACTTTTAAAAAAGTACTATAGTTAAATGTCAGCTTAATTAAAAGTAGATATCAAGTACTAATGGCCTGGAACTTCTTGGGAAAAACCAAGGAGGCACCGCAGACCCTATTTTGGGAAACACCTCTATTTTCCTCATGAAACCTCAGGAATTGAAAGTGAATAAATCCCTCTCAAAATCTAAGGCTCTTTCTGTTTTGGATTGCATTATCTGATGTTTTTGACTTTACAGGTATCAGAAATTACTTCACATTATGGGAGAGCTTTAGTGTGTAGCAACTAGGTAGGAAGTATACTTTTGGAGATGGCTAATGGCAGTTGGTAGGGATATTCAGCTTTTTGCATGTTTGGATCAGAGAAGCATGCTCTTGGCTACCTAGGAAGTATGGAGATGTCCCCATCCCCCACTGAGAGATAAGACACCCATGGGGAAGGGCTGATTCCCTCTTTTGGAGATCTAGGATCTAACATAAAATTGGGACCCTTAATTTTGGGAATCTGTTTTGCCTTTCAGTGCACCTGCTTATTTGTCTGTAGAAACTGCATACATTCCTGGTCCTGTTCCTCCAAGGGCTCTACCCTGAAGCCAGGAATCCAATTAAGAAACTGGAAAAAGAAAAGTCTTACAAGTACTGGATCTTCTTCTGTCTGTGTATTTGTGTGTGTGTGTGTGTGTGTGTGTGTGTGTGTGAGAGAGAGAGTTGAAAGAGCTTTAATTAATTGATTTAAAATAATAAGAGTTTAAATCAAATATTTTGTCAGGAAAGTAAAAGGTGTAATGCCTTTTAGTTCATGTGACTTTAGTAATCTTTAAGAAATAAAGACAGTTTTAAAGATTATTAGTAAAATAAAAATAGCTTCGAAAATGTAAACCTTTAGTCTAAATTATGCAGATCAGATATTAGGCTTGCTAAATGCTTTTAGGTCATAAACAGCTACTTTGACTTTTGAAAAAAAAATGTTTAATTTATCTAATTTAGAGCATTAGATTCTAAATAAGGCCTGGGAACATAAGTAGAGCCATGCCCCATAGTTATGCTGGAGAAAGCCCTTATCTGCACTTCTGTCTGATGTCCTAGGCTCCACAACTGGTACAAAATTACAGTTGCTTACAAAACGTGTTTTTCATCAACAGTAAAAGTTGCTAAGAGTTAACATTGTAACATGTAATTGAGACTTACTAAAGAAACAGTTTCAAGTGCAAGGTGTATAAGGAAAATGAAATGTGTTTTTGGTAAAAGATTATAAAACATCATGGGAATATGGATGTTTTTTGCGAATTTAGAGGGTTAAAGGATTGTTTTAAGTTAAATGGTATAAAGCTAAAAGTTTCAATATTTGTTAAAAATTAATCGTGTAAGGGAAATTCTGTGTGTTAATGTACTGGCTAAAATTAAACGGGTATTATTCATTTTTTTCCATATATTGAACATTGAAATAAAAGCACAACAGGTTTTTGTTTGAGCACTCAGCTGCCCTTTAACAAAAATTGTAAAGGGTTATAAAAGATTTAGAAGAATCTTACCATATGATCAGACATTAAAATTGGATAGATTTGTCTGTAAGGTTTTATTAAGAATTGGGGTTAACATTAACAATAAACTAATGCAATGATGAAATTGGCTTATTTGATATAAAAGTCATACAGAAATCATTGTCAAACATGAAATGGTGTTAGGCTTTCTTTGGGCTGTATTTGTATAAATGTGTTATTGGTATGCATTCCAAAATTATGTAAAACTCCTATAATTCTGATATATTAGGTTAGTGAAAAAGTAACTGTGGTTTTGGACCCTGAATTTTAAATCATTGTAACTAGGCTCATACACATCTTTATTAATCAAAATAGGAACCATTACAATGAACACATTTTTGCCAATGAGAAATAAGTTGTTTATTGCTATAGCATAAAAATCTATGCTTTGGGATTCAATGAACTCTTAGAAAGCATTTTCTGCATTCTATGGTGGTGGAAGTGTTTTCCCTGCAAAAAATTGTTGAGATGCTTGAAGAAGTGATAGGTAGCAAGGGGCTAGGTGAATATGATAGATGAGACAAAACTTTGTAGCCCAATTCATTCAACTTTTGAAGTGTTGGTTGCATGACATGCAGTCGGGCATTGTCATGGAAAAGCACTGGAACCTTTCTGCTAAACAATGCTGGCTGCACACATTGTAGTTTTGGGTATATCTCATCAATTTATTGAGCATACTTCTCAGAGGTAATGGTTTCTCTCGGACTCAGAAAGCTCTAATGGATCAGATCAGCAACAGACCACCAGACACGACCATGACCTTTTTTTGGTGCAAACTTGGCTTTGGGAAGTGCTTTGGGGCTACTTCCCAGTTCAGTTACTGAGATGGTTGTCACTGGTTGTTGTATAAAATCCACTTTTTGTTACAAGTCCCAATCTGATTGAGAAATAGTTTATTGTTGTTGTATAAAATAAGAAAAGATGACACTTCAAAACAATGTGTTTTTAAAAAATTTTTGCTCTGCTCGTGAGACACTCACTTATCAAGCTTTTTCACCTTTCTAGTGTTCTTCAAATATGGAACAACTGTAGAATGGTCAAGGTTGAGTTCTTAAGCAACTTCTCATGTAGTTGTAAGAGGGTCACCTTTGATGATTGCACTCAGTTGGTTGTTGTCAACTTCTGATGGCCAGCCATTATGCTCCTCATCTTCAAGACCCTTGTCTCCTTTCAAAACTTCTTGAACCACCACTGCACTGCACATTCATTAGCAGTTCCTGGACCAAATGCATTATTGGTGTTGCAAGTTATCTCTGCTGCTCTATAACCCATTTTGAACATGAATAAGAAAATCGCTCTAGGCTGAGCATGGTGGCTCACACCTGTAATCCCAGCACTTTGAGAGGCCGAGGTGATTGGATCATTTGAGGTCAGAGGTTCGAGACCAGCCTTGTAACATGATGAAACCCTGTCTCTACTAAAAATACAAAAATTAGCTAGGAGTGGTGGCAGGTGCCTTTAGTCCCAGCTACTCAGAAGGCTGAGGCTGGAGAATTGCTTGAACCCGGGAGACAGAGGTTTCAGTGAGCTGAGATCATGCCATTGCACTCCAGGTTCGGTGACAATGAGACTCCATGTCACCGAAAAAAAAAAAAAAAAAAAAAAAGAAAGAAAGAAAATTACCTGAATTTACTTTTTGTCTGACGTTATTTCCATTGTCTAAAATGAACATAAAATAAACAGCAACTAATAAATCATTAACAAAAACAGAGAGAAATGCCAATTAAAATTATATATAACATAACCACATTTAAGAATGTATTCCAGTATCAAAAGGCAAATTACAACAATGCACTCCTCACCTAATAACTAAGTAATATGTTATTAATAACTATAATTATTACATAAAATAATTCTATGCCACAGAGGTAACCAAAATTTCCTTGTCACTTGTGGCTTTAATAGTGGCTGTCCTAAGACTTTTTGTCTTCCACAGACAATTGTTTTGTTTTGATCCTCTTTAAAAGGTAGTTTATAATCAGCTATAGGACTTTGACAGATGTTCTTAAATGCAGATTTTCTGATAACTTTGGAGATTGTGACATTAGAATAAAGGAAAACATTTTCAGGACTCTCATGAAAAGCTGAAATGTTCGTGAATATTAAGCAGAACACGAGTTAACTGCATGGACTAAACTAATAGAAGTCTGAAGTAATCTTTTTCAACTTTTTACTTAAAACTTTACTGATCCTTTGTATTGTTTTCAGAGTCAAGGAAACTCCTCTTTTAAGCTATTTACAGTTTTTAACAACTGAGTAAAATATACTCCTGTGAACAAAATTTGAATCATATTTACTTCTGTCTACCTGATTTCTCTAAAATTTAGAAACTATTTGTGAGTGTTCTTGTTTATGGCAATACACTTATTAGAATAAGTGGAATAAGAACCTGTTTGCTTTTGTAAAAGGAAACAATTGGAGAAGTTGGTTACTTTACCAAGGCTTTAACTGGAATGGCATGCCTTCCTTTAAGGAATCAAGTTTGACTTGTAGAGCCAATAAAAGCCCCTTGGGAAACTGGCGTCATACTATGTCTACACACTCCCTGTACACAGTTCCTGACCTGTGGCCCAGGAGCCCCAAGTTATCTTGGGACATTAAAATGAGAGGAATTTACCCAACTCATATCAGTGTTTGAAGGTCTAAACGGATGGCTGGGCTTGGCTTTAAACAAAGTCTTATCTGAGATTCCTTACAGAACAAAAGTTCCATCAAAGCCAATTAAAAGAAGCCTAGGTGGCAAATAATTATTCTTGCTGCATTTTATATCAATACAAATAATCAGGTCAAGTATAATATAGGAAATCAGTCTTATCGTGATTTGTCTTTAGTAAAAGTGGGAAACTGGAGAGAGAAGAAATTATCTTTTAAGAACTATGGTACACCAGAAACTAGAAACTAGATTCTAGTTTCATCAGTGGTTTTGAGTTTTTCCTGCAATTTAGGCTGACCTTGCTTATTCCTGTGAACCAACCAGTGATCTCTGACTGCAGCTCAGAGGAAACAAGAGGGATGGGTAATGTAAAAATCCAGATCAGTATTCTAATTCTGAGCATATACTGGAATCAGCTAACAACCCCGTATCAGCTTGTTTCCAACAGTTGCCCAGTTCATGAAAAACCTTCTTATTTAGTTTACTTGGGATAATTTTCCTTATTTTGACTTACTGTTGTAGAATATATTCTTGTTGTACTCTTTGTGTAGGAATCCAGGGTAAGCTTACTGAATATTTTCTTATATTGAACACTTATTAATCTTCCAGATATCACCTTCCAGATATCATAACTCTAGAGTTATGAATGTCCCTCACCATACTGATGGCATTTCTGACTGAGCTCCTCTCTATCCTAAATACAAGAAACTCTAATAGTTAGGCATCAATATCATCACCCCTGTTTAGCATGAGGAAGTTACAGAAGATGGATCTTTGTCCCTCTGCAACTCTTAGGATTAACTGTCCTCTTGTAAAGTGTGGGGGTAAATATGTCAGAGACATTTGAACCAGAGCAACTCTGTCTTAGGTGAGAGCTGGGAAAAATAAGGATGGAAGTTGCTGGGCTACCTTCCCAGAAAATTAGGTATCCATAACCTGTAGATATTTACAGTTAAGGGAACAGACTGATAACTAAATAGACCCAGAATTAGGAGTGCCTTGATATCCCAATATTTTAAGAACAGAAGCATTCCTAATTTTGTTTTAAAAATAATAATATTGATTCTTACAAAATATACTAATTAAGAAAATTAATCCTTTATCACAATTCTTTGTTGCAGAACACATCTCACCATGGTCATCTTCTTCTTTTTTTTTTTTAAAATCCTGTATATAAACTAGCACTGTACCTAGCGTGAACTCATTTCTCCTCTTACTTTTGGGAATGTCCTACTCTGTCTATGGAGTAGCTACTCTTTCACCACTTTACTTTCTTAATAAACTTGCTTTTGCTTTGCTCCATGGACTGCCCTGAACTCTTTATTGCACTAGATTCAAGAACCCTCTTTTGGGATCTGGAATGGGACCCCTTTCCAGTAACATATTCAGTGATTAACAAAATGTTGGGTTAACAAATGGATGCTGAAAAATATTATTAAATAAATAAAATAGCAAATGTTAAATGAATTTTAAAAAGAAGATAAAACTCAATTATTCAACAAATATTTATTGAGTTCTCACTCTATTTCATACTTTCTTCTATACACTTTTCATACATTACTGAACAAAACTGGCAAAGATTCAATGCGATGTTGCGTATTTTGATATGAATATTATTAAAACTGCCAGCAAATTGATTGTTGAAACATTGAATTATATGATCCCACACAAAATTTAATTCATTACCTACAAGAATGGGAGACGTGAGTTTAGTGAGCAATCATATAATATATTGCAAATATGACTTTTACAGAAAACTAAGGAGTAATGTTAATGGTATTTCTGTTATGTAAATATGGCTAAAAAATCAGGAAACACTGAATAAAGTATTAGCTTCAGTCTAAAGTGTTATTAAAGCAGTAGCTCTCTAGTAATAGGTTAGGTAGGGTTTGGAATACAAACAGAAATTTTACATGATTTCTAATAACAAATTGAGCATAGTTATGTATTCTTTCTTTACATTACTTTCTTCAACTAATTATCAATTTCCACCTATTTTGAGGTTATGAGCACATTTATATGAATTTTTTTTTAGTTCTAATTAAATTCCCTGATCCTAGGTAAATATTAACATAGTAGGAGTAAAATTCATAAAAATAAAGGCTATGATGAAGGAGTAGTCATATGTAAAATAATTCAAAATTTGTGAAAAAATAATAGGTACTAGAATCAAAACAAGGTATTGCTCATCCATGTTATTTAAGTTATACTTTAATAGAGCATCAGTGTATAAAATATTATAAACATAATAACATCTAAGTGCCTGAATTCATACCCATACCAGGTTTTTAGTCCTAATACTAGGTAATTATGAAGGTAAATGGTAAATCACAACTTCTGTAAAATTCTAAGTAAATTTTACAGAATAATTTCTGAAAACAATTTTGATAGTAAATAACATAGATTTAAGATATATTTTGGATATACAATAGAGCTTTTGTACTTTTTTTCCCTCTTCACTAGGTAGATCCATAACATTATCACTTCACCATAGTGCTGTTCCTACTCAGATTCATTCTTCAAACCATGCATTGCTTATATCACAATTATAGTTCTTACTAGTTGGGTGATTTTGCTCTCTCTACACTCCAGTTTTTCTCATGTATAAAGTATGTAGAGTACACAAAATTTAATGTAGAAGTTTCTATTGAAATTATACATATAATGTTCTTATTACAGTTTCTGACAGTTAGAATGGGTCAAAAAAAGGTGGCCATTATTATTACAATTATTCTATGCTTTTTAAATTATTATTGTTGTCAAATTACTTTTTCCAGTGAAAACCTTATGGTAGAAGCATATCAAATTATGTTTAGGAATTGTTTAAAAGCCATATGAATTGTTTAAAAATTAACTCATATATTAGCAAGTCTTAATCCAGTCACACTTTTGAGATAGAATTACTCCCAATGACTGTGGAATATCTATCACCAAAATCAAATAATCAACATTCAAGAGAATAAAGTTTTTCCTTTTTCACTATGCTTCCAAAAATTACTAGAAATTAGTTTGCATATGCTTTTTCCTTTTATTCTCATACTTCATAACAATTTTTAACAAAACTGCTCATGTAAATGTCCATAAATTATTGTCCTATCAATTTTATCTGAATCAAAACATTTTGTGAATCATGGTGACTATATTTCTTTTTGTGAAATGAATGTGCTGTGGTCATAATTTTTATCTAATCTCTAATATCATTAAGAGCAAAATTTTGGTAGCTTTGAGATATGAATTCTACTCTGTATGTACCCTGGAATATTTATAAATACAAAATGGTTAGTAACAGAATCCCCAGGTTTATATTTTGAACTGTAAACAAATGGATGTTTTTTAGGGTTTCAGCCATTGTTTCAGTCAATATTTTTCCAGCAGTCATTACTGTATGCCTTGCCTTTTTCTAGGTTAATGTTATTCTTTAAAAATAGATGATAGAAGAATGTTTTTTTAATTTTTAAAAATTTTTAGTCCTTTTTTACGCTGAAGGACTAAGAATATTTAACTTTGGTCTTAGTGGGTAAAAGAATGCTTCTTACTGAAAATTCATATTTAGTGACTCTCTTAGTGGGAAATATCTGGACTTTTTCAAATATGCTTTTTTACGTGTTATCAGATACTCAAATATTGTTAAACAAATTAATAAAGGGCATACTCAGAAACCAGTAGTAGTATCATACAATAACTGATGGACATGACATGCAAAATACTAACTAACAAACTTACTGTAATATCAAGTCATGGGGCAAATGATTAAACTAGGAGTGAATGCTTGTTTAGAAAAGAAAGCAAAATACTTACAGTAATTAAAAAAAAATCTACTGTCATGTTGATTTTATAGTTTAGCAAAAAATTTATCTTTACAAATAAACCTTCATGAACAGAAATTATAATTTCCTAATTTAACAATGAGTTACATTTGTGGATTTATTTAATGTTCTATTCTTGTTTTTAGAATTTTACTTAGAATACATAATGCAGTATTAAGAAAATAGTTTTTTTGAAGTAAATTTTCACATTTGATTCTTTTTAAAATTTAATTTTTACTTTTTGTGTGTACACAGTAGCTGTATATATTTATGGGGTACATGAGATACTTTGATAGTGGCATGCAATGCATAATAATCAAATCATGGAAAATTAGGTATTCCTCCCACCAAGCATTTATTCTTTGAGCTACAAACAATCCAACTAAACTTGTTTAGTTATTTTAAAATATACAATAAAATTATTATTGACTAAAGCTCCTTGACATGCTATCAAATACAGAGTCTTATTCACTCTTTCTGTTTTTTTGTACCCATTAGCCATCCTTATCACCCCCCACCCCCACCCCGCCCAACTACCATTCCCAGCCTCTGGTCTATTCTCTATCTCCATGAGTTCAAATTTTGTGAATTTTAGACACCACAAATAGGTAAGAACATGTGATATTTGTCTTTCTGTGCCTGGCTTATTTCACTTAAAATGTTGACCTCCGGTTCCCTCTGTGTTGTTGCAAATGACAGACTCACATTCTTTCCTATGTCTGAATAGTACTCCATTGTGTACATGCACCACATTGTCTTTATCTATTCATCTGTTGATGGATACTTAGATTGCTTACAAATTTTGACTATTGTGAAGAGTTCTGCAACAAACAGGATTGCAAATGTCTTTTCAACATACTGATTACCTTTCTTTTGGATAAAAACCTAGCAGTGGGATTGCTAGATCATATGGAAGCTCTATTTTTAGTTTTTGGAAGAACCTGCAAACTCTTCTCCATAGTGGTTCTAATAAGCTAACTTCTAACAAAAAGTGTATGGGGGTATCCTTTTCCCCACATCCTCCTGGCATTTGAAATTGCCCATTGTTGGGATATAAGCCATTTTAACTGGGGTAAAAGGATACCTCATTTTAGTTTTGATATGTATTTTTCTAATGATCGATGATGTTGAGCACCTTTTTGTATGTCTGTTTGCCATTTGTATGTCTTCTTTTGAGAAAAGTCTATTTAAATCTTTTACCCATATTTTGATTGGATTATTAAATGTTTTCTCATAGGATTGTTTTGAGCTCCTTATATGTTCTGGTTATTAATCCCTGTCAGTGGGTAGTTTGCAAATATTTTCTCTCATTTTGTGGGTTGTCTCTTTACTTCCTTGATAGTTTCCTTTTCTGTGCAAATGCTTTCTTCTGTAGGGTATTACTCAGGATATCTTTGCCCAGTTGAATGTCTTGGAGAATTTCCTCAATGTTTTATTTCAGTAGTTTCATAGTTTGAGATTTTAGATTTATGTCTTCAATCCATTTTTATTTGACTTTTGTAGATGGTGAGAGGTAAAGGTCTAGTTTCATTCTTCTGCATATGGATATCCAGTTTTCTCAGCACCGTTTATTGAAGAGACTATATTTTCCCTAGTATACATTCTTGGCACCTTGTTAAAAATGATTTCACTCTAGGTGTGTGAATTTATTTCTAGGTTCTCTATTATGTTACATCGGTCTGTGTGTCTGTTTCTCTGCCAGTATCATGCTATTTTGGTTCCTATAGCTCTGCAGTATAATATGAAGTCAAGTAATGTGAATTTTTCTGTTTTGTTCTTTTTGCTTGTAATAGCTTTGGCTATTCCAGGTCGTTTATGAGTCTATATAAATTTTAGGAGGTTTTTTCTATTTTGGTGAAGAATGGCATTGGTATTTTGATAGGGATTGCATTGAATCTGCAGATTGCTCGACTAGTATGAACATTTTAACAATATTGATTCTTCTAATTCATGAACAAGGAATATCCTTCCATTTTTGGGTGTATCCTTCAATTTGTTTCATTAGTGTTTTATCATTTTCATTGTAGAGATTTTTCACTTCTTTGGTTAAGTTAATTCCCAGGTATCTAATTTTATGTGTGACTATTGTAAATAGAATTTTGTTTGTTCCTTTTTTTATATTGTTCCCTTTTGGTATATAAAAATTATAGAAATGCTATTATTATTATTATTATTATTATTATTATTATTATTTGATGACGTCTCACTCTGTCACCTAGGCTGGAGTGCAGTGGCGCAATCTTGGCTCACTGCAAGCTCCACCTCCTGGGTTCACACTATTATCCTGCCTCAGCTTCCCGAGTAGCTGGGACTACAGGCTCCCACCATCATGCCTGGCTAATTTTTTTGTATTTTTAGTAGAGATGGGGTTTCACCGTGTTAGCCAGGAGGGTCTTGATCTCCTGACCTTGTGATCCACCCGCTTCAGCCTCCCAAAGTGCTGGGATTACAGGCATGAGCCACTGTGCCTGGCCTAAATGCTATTGATTTTTATGTGAATTTTGTATCCTTCAACTTTACTGAATTTGTCTTTCACTTCTAATGTGTTTTTTGGTGGAGTCTTTAGGTTTTTTTCAAATATATGATCATATAATTTGCAAAAAAGGATAATTTGACTCCTTATTTTTCAATTTGGATGCTCTTTATTACTTTCTCTTCTCTAATTGCTCTAGCCAGGACTTCTAGTATTATATTGAATAACAGTGGGGAAAGTGGACATCCTTGTCCTGTTACAGATCTTGAAGGAAGACTTTCATTTTTTTCCCATTCAATATGGTACCAGCTATGGTTCTGTCATATGTGGCTTTCATTGTGTTGAGGTGTGTTCCTTCTATCCCCAGTCTTTTAAAAAATATTTTTATTAGAAAGATTGTTGAATTTTAACAAATGCTCTTTCAGCATCAATTGAAATTATCATATGGTTTTTGTTCTTTATTCTGTTGTATCACTGCAATGACACTGCAATGTATCACTGCAATGATGTTGATACTGCAATGATGTATCACATAGATTAATTTGCATATGTTTAACCCTCCTTGCATCCCTAGGATAAATCCCACTTGGTCATGATAAATGATATTTTTAGTGTATTTTTGAATTTGTTTTACTACTATTTTGTTGATAATTTTTGCATCAATATATATCAGAGATATTGGCCTGTGGTTTTCTTTCTTGATGTGTCTCTGTTTTTTGTATCAGGGTAATGCAGGTCTCATAGAATGAGTTTGTAAGTATTTCCTCCTCTCCTATTTTTTGGAATAGTTTGAGTAGCATTGGTATTGGTTTTTAAAATATCGGGCTGGGGAGAACTCAGTGGCAAAGCCATCAGGTCCTAGGCTTTTCTTTAGTGGATCATTTTTATTATGGTTTTGATACTTTTACTTCTTATTGGACTGTTTGGGCTTTGGAGTTATTCCTGGTTCAGTCTTGGTAGGTTGTATGGGTCTATGAGTTTATCTATTTCTTCTACATTTTCCAATTTATTGGCATGTAATTGTTCATAGTAACCTCTAATGATCCTTTGAATTTTTTGCGTTATCAGTAGAGTCGCCTCTTTTTTCAACCCTGATTTTATTTATTTGGGTCTTCACTCTTTTTTTCTTAGTCTGACTGAAGTTTTGTCAATTTTGTTTACGTTTCCAAAAACCAACTTTTTGTTTTGTTGATGTTTTGTATTGTTTTCTTCATTTCATATTATTTGTTTCTGCTCTGATGTTTATTATTTATTTTCTTCTCCTAACTTTGGTTCAGCTGGCTCTTGGTTTTCTAATTATTTAATTTACACCATTAAGTTATTTGTTTGAAGTTTTTTCTGCTTTTTTGATGTAGGTATTTATAGCTATAATTGTTTATGCTTAGTACTGCTGTTGCTGTATCCCATAGGTATTGGTACATTGTGTTTCTATTACCATTTGTTTAAAGACAGTTTTAAATTTCACTGATAATTTCTTCATTGACATAATTGTAATTCAGTACCATATTGTTTAATTTGCATGTGTTTATATAATTTCTAAAACTACCCATTGTTGATTCTAGTTTTATTCTATATTGGTCAGAGAAGGTACTTGATATTATTTCAGTTTTTTTGAATGTTTTAAGACTCATTTTCTGACTTAAAATATGATCTGTCCCGGAGAATGATTTATGACCTGAGGAGAAGAATGTGTGCAGCCTTTGGATGAAATGTTCTGTAAATATTTATTAGGTTCATTTGTTCTACAGGGCAAATTAAGTCTAATGTTTCTTTATTGATTTTCTGTTTGGGAGATCTGCCCAATGCTGAAAGTGGAGTGTTGAGGTCTCCAGCTATCACTGTATTGCGATATATCTCTCTCTTGTCTCTTTTGCTCTAAAAATATTTGCTTTATATATCAGTCATTTCCTATGTTGGTTATATATATATCAGCATTATATCCTCTTGCTGAATTGACCACTTTACTATTAAAGTGGTGATTTACCTTTTTTGCCTCTTTTTATAGTTTTTTTTTTTTTCTTGCGATCTATTTTTTCTGATAAAAAGGTTAGCTACTTCTGCTTTTTTTGGGTTTCCTTTGCATAGATTTTCTTTCTTCAATCTGTTTATTTTCAATCTATATATGTCTTTACAGGTGAAGTATATTTCTTGTAGCAACAGATAACTGAATCTTGCTGTTTTAGCAATTCAGCCAATCTATGCCTTTGTTTTGAGAGTTTAGTTCATTTACATTCACTGTTATTATTGTTAAGTAGGACTTCTGCTACTTTATTTGGTTTCTCATAGTTTTACAGTCTTCTCTTCCTTCTTTCTTTCCTTCCTGTCTTTCTCTTAGTGAAGGCACTTTTCTCTGGTGGTGTGCTTTGATTTCTTGCTTTTTATTTTTTTGTGTACCTGTTGTATGTTTTTTGATTTGATTCTACCATGAGGCTTGCAAATGAGGCTTATAAACTAATATGTTAAACTGATAACAACTTAACACTGACTGCATATACAAACATGCAAAGAAACCTAATAATAACTCTACAGTTTAACTTTCTCCCCTCTAGCATTTTAACATGTGTTGTTTCTCTTCATATCTTATTGTACTGTCTATGTCTTGAAAAGTTGTAATTATTATTTTTGATTAATTTATCAATTATTCTTTCTATTTACAATAACTGTAGTTTACAAACTGTTGTTACAGTGTTATACTATTCTGTTTTTCTGTGTACTTACTATTAACAGTGAGTGTACCTTCACATGATTTCTTCTTGTTGATTAATATTCTTTTCCTTCAGATTGAAGGACTCTATCATTTCTTGTAGGACAGATCTGGTATGAATTAATTCCCTCAGCTTTTGGTAGTCTTGGAAGGTCTTTATTTCTCCTTCATGCATTAAGGATATTTTCTACAGATATACTATTCTAGGGTAAATGTTATTTTCCTTCAGCACTTGAAATAGTCATGGCACCCTCTCCTTGCCTGTAAGTTTTCCACTGAAAAGTCTGCTGCCAGACTTATTACCCCTCCATTGTGTGCTACTTGTCTCTTTTCTCTTGCTGCTGTTAGGATTCTTTCTTTACACTTAACCTTTGGGAGTTTGCTTATTAAATTCCCTGAGGTAATCTTTGGGTTAATTCTGCTTGGTGTTCTGTAACCTTCTTGCACTTGAATGTTGATATCTTTCTTTAGGTTTGGGAATTTCTCTGATATCCCTTTGAATAAACTTCCTATTCCCATATCTTTCTCTACTTCTTATTTAAGGTCAATAACTCTCAGATTTGCCCTTTTGAGGATATTTTCTAGATCTCATAGGACGTTTTATATTGTTTTTCATTGTTTTCCTTTGTCTCCTCTGACTGTATTTTCAAATTTCCTGTCTTCAAGCTCACTTATTCTTTCTTCTGTTTGGTCAGCTCTGTTATTAAGAGAATCTGATGCATTCTTCAGCATGCCAATTGCATTGTTCAACTTTAAATTTTCTGCTTGATTATTTTAAACTATTTAAATCTCTTTGTTAAATGTATCTGATATTATTCTGAATTTGTTTCCTGAGTTGTCTTGAATTTCTTTGGGTTTCCTCAAAAGAGCTATTTTGGATTTTCTGCATGAAAGGTCATGTATCTCTGTTTCTCCCAGATATGTCCCTGGTGGTTTATTGAGTTCATTTGGTAATGTCACGTTTACCTGGATTTTTTTTTTTTTTTTTTTTTTTGATACTTGTAGATGTTCTTTGATGCCTGGGTATCTGGGGAACCCAACCCTGATAATTCAACGTGATAAAAAGCCTCCAGTTTTTTTTTTTTAGAGAGCAGCCACTGCTGAATCCAAATAGGTGTCAGATTTCCATTGTAAAGGGATAGAATCAGGAGGCGTGGCAGCTAAAAAGGATAACCTCAACCAACCCTGTCTTATTTTACAGTAATTGGGAGGGGTTTAATAATCTCTCATGTTTTTGACTGAGACCGAGTCCAGGAACAAACCCTATGTTTTCTATCATATGCTGAATGGGAGCACTATAAGAGTTATGTGGAATATTAATTTCAGCCCCAGTATCTACTAGGCCCTCAAACTTTTCCTTGAATGTGTATGGTGCAGGTGGACCTTTGTTTAGAAATTACATTAATCCAATAAGTGGCCTTTTCACCGCCAGAGTCCATCCCAGGGCCACGTGTCTTATCTCCTTTGTTTAACATGATATTAGGTAGTAAAAGCAATTGAGCAATTGACTCACTGACTGGAATGGAAACAGGAACACTGGCAGACAGGATTAATTTAATCTCATCAGAGGAATCAGAATTAATGAGACCAGTGTGAATGGTGATTCCTTTAGCAGAGGTGGATGCCGTACCTAACCCCAGGCCCACCAAAACTTGAGGTACAGGGCCAGTGACCCCATGGGAACAATTAAATGCAAAGAGTTAGGTAGTAAATTTAGAGGAACAGTACTACAAAGATCAACTGCCCCACCCCCTACCATGAAGGTGGACAAGCATTGTACTGAGACAGAAGGAAAGGTTGGGACCCATTTGGGTTGGCTGTAGGTAAATTTGTTCGTTCTGGGTGTTGCGCTGGGACCACCTGAAGCAGAGACACAACATTGGTCTGAGTCTGAAGTGTCCCATTTGATATCAGGGCCTGGGACTGGTCCCGTTCCCTGTTTCCCTGGTGTTGTGGCAGGGGTTTTCCATCTATATCATACCTAGAGTGGCAATTACTCGTCCAATGTTTACCTTTGTGACAACGTGGGCAAACAGTAGCAGCAGTATTTGGCTGTGTTTGTTGAGCCTGCTTGGCAGCTTTTAAGTTTTTAACAGTACAATTTTTTCGAGTATGACCAAGTTGACCACAGTTATAGCAGGCTCCAAGAAAAGAATTAGTGGGACCAGTTTGGTTATGTCCTTCATGGCCCATGCCCACAGAATAGCTCTGTGGGTGTCTGATCCAATGCCTTGACAAGCTTTAATATATACAGGCAACACCTCCAATGATCAGGTAAATTTTGTCATTGGACAGAAAGCATGGCCATTTTACACTTCTGGTTCGTATTTTCAAAAGCTAACATATGAAGGAGAATACCTTGAACATGCTCATTAGAGACAGATTTTTCAACAGCATCTTGTAATTTAGCTAAAAAGTTAGTATAATTGAGTGTGACCTTGTTTAACCATAGTAAAAGAAACAGGAGCTTGGCCTGGGGTGTGTAATTTATCCCAAGTTCTCATACACATCTTTGTTACTTGTTCTGTCATAAGAGCATCAAAATTTAATTGGGCATAAATATCAGAGAAACTATCAGAACCTGTGAGCTGAGCCTGAGCAACTAAAATGCCATTAGTCTGATTTAGCCAAACCTGCAAACGGGCCTCCTCTGACCACCAAGTACGAAATTGTAAATGCTGAGATGGGGTTAGAACAGCTTTTGCCATAATGTCCCAGTCTAAAGGAAGCAAAACGACCTCAGTACAAAGTTTGTAATACCATTTTAACATAAGGAGAAGTAGGGCCATACTGAGTACAAGCATCCTTAAATTCTTTTAAAAAGGTAAGACTGAGTGGTGCATATTGATGCAGACCGGTATGAGAGTGTGAGAAAGGGGCACTGGAGAAGTAGAAGAGGCAGAGGTATACTGGTGATGACTGGCATCCATGTGTGAAGAAGGGTACAGAGAAGCAGCCTGGGTGGATGGCAAAGTGACAGGTTGAGGAACTGAAATGACAGGAGGGTGAGGGGCTGTAGTGGATGGGGGAGGGCCTGTAGAATTACAGGTAAATTGTAGTTTGGTCCCAGAGCCATTAGGTGACACCTGGAGGCAAATGCTGCAAGGGTTGGAAGAGGGAAGAATTATCATATCTATGGTCCTGGGCTGTGTGGTTTGGGGCAGCGGGAGCTATGAGTACTGGCTCTTAATGAAAGGAAATAAGATCATCAGGGAGTAATGTTAAGCCAAAGTCACCGGAGTTAGATATTGAATTTTCAACAGGTGGGGGAGGAGTAGGTGAAGGGAGAGGCTGATCAGATGATGAAGGCCATGCAGAAGAAGAAAGTTGAGGAGGTATTAGGATGGGAGGTACCAAGGCCTAATCACCCTAAACAGTGATGCGAACAAAATTCCCTGTTGAGACCAGTTTCCAGAATGCTGCACCAACACAATCCCATAGTTGTGTATCTAAGGTTCTTTTTTTCAGGAAACAAGGACAGTATTTTTCCACCGCCCTGAAGAGAGTGACCATATTTTCTATGGTTACTGGGACCCTTCCCTGTTTTAACAGGCCTACATCTAAGGTTCCTTTTTCAGGAGACCAAGACAGAATTTTACCACTGCCCTAAATAGAGTGACCATATTTTCCATGGGCACTCGAACCCTTTTCTGTTTTAACCGGAGTTTAATATACAAGAGATAAGTATAATTTTTAGACTCTGTGTGACCTATAGTTTCCCCTTCCCATACTTACAGTCCAGACATGGACCAAACCAATGACATTTCTCTGCACCAACCAAAGGGAATCGGGTTCCCACATGCACTTGGGAAAAAGACCACATTGGGCACCAGATATCGGGTGAACCCACCCCCGATAATTCAACGTGGGTCCTTTTCTATTTTCCCTAAGTGTCAGCTGGTCTGAGAAATAAAGGAAAAGAGTACAAAAGAGAGAAATTTTAAAGCTGTGTGTCCAGGGGAGACATCACATGTTGGCAGTTTCCATGATGCCCCCTAAGCCATAAAACCAGCAAGTTTTTATTAGCAATTTTCAAAGGGGAGGGAGTGTACAAATAGGGTGTTGGTCACAGAGCTCACATGATTTAAGGGCAACAAAAGATCACAAGGCAGAAAGTCAGAGTGAGATCACAAAGTCAGGGTGAAACTGGAATCACTAATGAACTTCCATGTCCCTCTATGCATGCATTGTCATTGATAAACATCTTAACAGGGTTCAAGAGCAGAGAACCGGTCTGACTAGAATTCGCCATACTGGAATTTCCTAATCCTAGCAAGCCTAGGAGAGCTGCAGGAGACTAGGAGGTGTTTCATCCCTATCTACATCTGCATAAGGCAGACACTCCCAGGGCGGCCATTTTGGGGGCCCTGCCATGGGAATGCATTCTTTTCCCAGGGCTGTTAATTATTAATATTCCTTACTGGGGAAAGAATTCAGTGATATTTCTCTTATCCATTTTCAGTAAAAGAGAAATATGGCCTGTCCTGCCTGGACCACAGGCAGCCAGACTTTAAGGTTATCTCCCTTGTTCCCTGAAAATCACTGTTATCCTATTCTTAAGGTGCCCAGATTTCATATTGTTCAAACACACATGCTCTACACACAATCTGTGCAGTTAACACAATCATCACAGGGCCCTGAGGTGACATACATCTTCAACTTACGAAGATGATGGAATTAAGAGATTAAAGTAAAGACAGGCATAGGAAATCACGAGTATTGATCGGGAAACTGATAAATGTCCATGAAATCTTCACAATTTCTGTTCTTCTGTCACGGCTTCAGCAAGTCCCTCCGTTCAGGATCTCTGACTTCCCGCAACACTTGGATATTGAAGAGTTAGGTATTTATTGTAGTTTTCAGAATCTGTGCTTGTTTTTATCTGTCTTTCTTGGAAAGGCTTCCAGGTGTTTGAAGCAACTTGCATACCAAGCTAGTTAATGCTGTTTTTTGTTGTTGTTGTTGTTGTTGTTTTTTCAGACTCATATAAATACCACCTTGGGGGTCTTGGATAAGATCTACAATAACTCTCTGAATTACTAGACAGAGACTGTCATTAATTTACTTTACTTTCTCCCAAACAAACATAGTCTATCTCTTTGCTGAGCCTAGTGGAACTGAGAGTGTGGTGATACATGCACCCCTGTGGCCACCACCACCGGGACTGCATAGTCTCAGACCTGAAGAGAGGATAGCACTGGGTCTTGCCTATGGTCCTTCCCATCAGTGCAGCAAATTTCCCCAGGCCCCAGGAAAGTCCAGAGATGCTGCCTGGGAGCCAGGATTTGGAGTCAAAAACCTTGGCACTTTGCTTGATGTTTTATTCTACTGTGGCTAAGCCAGTACTCACAAAATAATGTGAAGTTCTTCCTGCTCTTCCCTCTCCTTTCCATAGGCTGAGGAGCCACGCCCTGTGGCCACCACTAGCAGCCCATGAGAGTGCCACCAGGCCACTTTCAATGTTCACTTAAAGCCCAAGGGCTCTTCCCTCAGCTTGTGGTGACTGCTGCCAGGGCTACACTCAGTTTTGGGGGCAGTAGGCTCCCCTGTGGCACAGGGCAGGCTCAGAAATGCTGTGCAAGAGCCTAGGCCTGAACATGGGGACCGTAAGATCCTTCATGTTGCTCTACCCTACTGTGGCTGAACTGGTACCTAAGGTTAAAGAAAAAGTTCCCTTTACTTTTTCCTCTGCTTTTCTCAAACAGAAGTCTTTCACTATAGCCACCACAACTTAGAATGTGCTGGGTCACCCCTGAAGCAGCGTGTCTCAGAGCCCAAGGCTCACATATATTCCCTAGGTATCACTGCTGGTTATTCAGGGCCCAAGGGCTCTTTATTTAGCAGATGATGAGTCCTGCCAAGACTTGGTCCTGTATTTCATGGTACTGGGTCCCCTTTTGTCCAATAGTGTGTCTAGAAATGTCCCAGAGTTAGGGCCTGGAATGGGAGCCTCATGACTGTGCTTGGGCCCTATTCTGCTGTGGCTGGTCTGGCATTTAAGATGTAAAACAAATTCCTCTTTACTCTTTGCTCTCCTCTCCTTAAACAGAAGTAAGAGGTCACTTTTGTTGCTGTGAGCTGCACTGGCTGAGGTTGGATGAGGTATGGCACAAACACTTCTTTAGCCACCCCAACTGATATCTCCCTAGGTCATGTGCTACAATAGTTCATTGACTCTAAGCCCAGTCTAGGAATTGCAATCCTTGTGTCTTAGACTGCCGTTCGGGGTAACCTAAGACCCCAGAGCACTTCGACTTGTGAGGTTTGCAAGAAACTAAAGTTCTGACTGCTGGGATGGATGATTCCCTTCTGCCTAGGGCTGGTCCAGATGTCCCCTCCATGTGGGCACGGTCTGAGCCCAGCATGACTTCATTCTTCACTGTGACAGGGCAGCACTTAGTTCAATGTAAAGTATCATAGTTATGTGTTCTCTTTTCCCAAAGTGCAAAGATTCTCTCTTGCTCCACAGGGCTGCTTCCAGGGAATGGGGGAGGCTTGGCATTAGTGATTCAAGATATCTCTCTTGTCCTTCTCAATGCAGCTTCTAGCAACATGAAGTTAAAAGCAGGTACTATGACTTTTCATCTGATTTTTGGTCTTTGTGACAATGTTTTTCTCTGTACAGATAGTTGGTAAAGTTTGGTGTTCCCGTGGAGGGGATGAACAGTATAGGCTTCTATTCCACCATCTTGCTCCACCCCCTTTCACTATTAATTCTTAATTGAGTTGTAAAGCTTTGGGAAACATATTTTTGAAGTAATGTAACATGCGACAGAGAGTATGACATACTGAAGATAGTATTCTAAGCTTGGCATTTCTATGAACTTCATGCGAAGAAATATGACATGTGTGTTTTATAAATTTTAATTACATAATTATGCATTATACGTAATTTATGCATTACATAGTTCATATCAAGTTATGTCCAGTTTTTCATATAAATTACAATTTAAATAAAGGAAAGGTATCTACTTGACTACACAAATGGATGTGTAAATAGACATCAACATTATATTCAACAATAATATTATATATCACATCAAGTTATACTTTTTCATGAGAATGTGACATTGTATATCAGTTTCAAACATACAGCTGACAGGTACACATTTATAGTTACTAGGATAGATATGTTACTACAATGATAGCTGTATTACTAGTCCATTTTCCTACTTCTATGAATAAATACCTGAGACTGAGTATTTATAAAGAAAAAGAGGTTTAATGGACTCACAGTTCCACATGGGTGGGGGAGGCCTCACAATCATGGCAGAAGGTGAAGGAGGGGCAAAGGCACGTCTTTTAAGGCAGCAGGCAAGAGAGCATGTGCAGTGGAACTGTCCTTTATAAAACCATCAGATCCTGTGAGACTTACTCACTATCATGAGGACAGCATGGGAAAAACCTATCCCCCATGATTCAATTACCTCCCACCAGGTCCCTTCCATAACACGTGGGAGCTACAATTCAAGATGAGACTTGGGTGGGGATACAGCCAAATCATATCGGTAGCAATTTGGATAATCATGTCAATAGAAAACCAAATACAATAGTAAATAATTAAAATGTTTAAAAAGGTTTATTTAAGATGTCTTTTATTATGATTAAAATTTTGGAACATCTAAGTCTAGATAGAACATTTAGATGTGGTTATATTTACATATAAGATATCTTTGAATAGATGCAGCTGGAAATATTTCACATTTGTTACATATTTTCAACATTATAATACAATTTCTTTCAGATTTTCTCTGACTTTTTATATAAGAGTTTGAGTTGTTTAAACTACATAAAAACATGTCCAATTTTATATTGTTTTGAACTGTACACTTAAATTAACACCTTAATATTCAATTTTTGGATGTTTATGACATTTTATTTCTGTACTTTAAGATATAGACCTAAAACCAATTTCTTTCTGAGAAGTTTTCTGTGATCACATTGCTCACAAGCTAAGATCAACCTGCTTTTTGTCTAATGACACATATCACTTCTGATACCAAAATCTTTCAAAAAGAACCTAGATAGAATAACTAATAGGAATTTGAGGTGTACATACAACATTCTAATGATAAAGTTACTGTCATTTTTCATTTTTACAACATTTAGGATATAGGAAACCAGATCTTGCTACCTCTTCCTTAGAAACTATGATGCTTTGGTGGAGTTCAGCAGCATATTTGTTAAAGGGAAAAACACTAAATAATAATGATAGTACATACCCTTATTTTTTTCGTAATCCAAATAATAAATAATCTTATTTCATCTTAGAGTCTTTAATAAGTCATGATGCCACCAACTATGGACAATGATAATGCCTACTTTTCTCCAAAATTATCTGAATTGGCACCCCCCAAAAAAAGTTGGAAGTTTTTTAAATAGCAAGAATGTATTATTTTTATATTCTTCTTTTCTAAGAATGGCACCATTGTAGTACATAGTAAGAAAAACACACCCTAGATACAAGATCTGCACAATTAAATATGAAGTTGAATTAGAAATAAATTAAAATATTAAAATGGTAGAACATTAACAAGAAGCCTTTAATACAGAAAGGTAAGAAATGATTATCATCAAGTACTGCTATTACAATAGTTTTTATTAAAGAAATTTAAAGAGAAGCAAATATGTGTAGCTCAATGAACTTGACAATAGTACATGATTAAAATTAATGTGTTTTCCAAATTAAAATACAACAATCTAGTAGAATTTGAAAGGATGCATTTGTAAGCTAAGACAGAATGCACTCTCAGAGCAATGTCAACCTCATTCTCAATCATAAATTATTAAAGTCATTTTAATTAAACAGATGGTAGACAATTATATCTTCAAACCTCCATTATTATTTCATATACCTTAGGAAATTTTATATAATACAATCAGATATGTGAAGAATACAATTTTCAATATTGGAAAGGAAAAATAATCTCAATTTGTATATATAATAATCATCTACTTGGAAAATTCAAAAAGAGCAACAGAATATTTTAGAGCTAATAAGATTAGTAAACTGGTCAACCAAATGACAAAAGCACATTACAATTAATCAGTTTTCTAATTAAGGTGATAAAAATTAGATATTTTTAGGAAAAATCATTCTATTTACAGTGATGTCATACTCCAACAATAAATTCAAATAGCCTCATGTTCTTTCCTATGATGGGCTAATGCTGTAGATATAAATACTTTCAGGGTCTAGAATTTAATTGAGTGTATAGTTTAACGAACCATAGTTGATTCAGAAATATTCTGGCAGCATCTTGCCTGTTATAAAAGTCATTTGATTTGCAAATGAGGATACTATGTTAATATTCAAGGAAGAAATTATAGCCTGTAAATAAAGAATAAATATAGATCAATATTTACATGGAATCATCAGAAAAATGACAAGTTCTATAAGAGTATATTTTCTAGATGATAAAGATTATGAAGATGTTGATGATATGCCAAATTAAATTCAGAAACATTTATTGCACTTTCACCTCAATTTCTGACAATCTACAATGACAAATGTGACATCATTGTGTATTTCAAGTATCTTAACAAACTGCAGTTGAGGATACAACTGTCAATAGGCAAACTATGCTACTTTCAATAAAATAGAATTATTTTTTATAGTTCAGAGTTAGAAAAAATTCTGATGGTGGGACGTCATCAAATTTTCCACACTGGAAGAGAAAATGGTAGTCTTGAGCCATAAAGGTTGAAAAACACAATGTTGCACAGTTTCTGCCTTGAGTAGATTTTAGCTTAATTAACAATAATACTCATATGTTTTCCACTCAATTGGATACTTTCTACAGTATTTGAATATTTTAGTACTCTATGTTTAGATGAATAGGGAGTATATGAGGCATGCCTCATACTTTTATTTTATGGATTAAAAAATAGTGCCTTGAATTGCTGTAAAGACATTCAAAATTATTAGACATTGCAAAATCAATACCAAAAATTTGGCAAAGATTTTTTAATGTTCGTCACAGAGTTTTGTCTCCTCCATCCCTCCCCTTCAATACCATAATGACATTCAGTTCAAAAATAATATTTTGAACATATACTATGATGATACATATAACCTTCTGGAAAGCTCAAGTTATAGATCTGCTCTATCAGTAGCCTTCTTTATACTATGCACCCTCCATATGTTTATATGAATGAATCAGGATCTGAATAGTAAAGTGCAGTTGACACAGTTGATGGCTTTATTCCATGTTATTCAACAAATCATATGTCAGGAAAAAAATGTTATGCATTAGAGCCTCCTGATTACTATTACATGTTATCCACCATACAAAACTTAAAGAAAAAACCCTCAAATATGCTAGTTCTAAAGGCAGCTTTTATTAACCTCTAAAGGCAGCTTTTATTAGCAAGCGTAATGAAGTATGTAGAAGCAAAAGTATACAAAAGACATATGTAAGGAAAATGTCAGAAAACTGTAAAGAAATGGACAGGCTATAGAAGCAGGACAATTAAAAATGATAATGGTTGATGGCTCATGCCTGTAATACCAGCACGCTGGGAGGCCACTTGAGTCCATGAGTTTGAGGTCAGCCTGGGCAAAATAGTGAGATATTGTGTCTACCAAATAATAATAATAATAATAATAATAAAATAAGGTGATGATGGTTACCAAGGTCTATAGAAATCTTTGATATGCTGTCTTTTGAAATGAGTATCTCCCTGAGTGTCCTTTGTTTGTGATGTCATTGGGCCGGCTTAGTCATCATTTCACTTGAAGTAAGTTTTAATTGACTATTTTGTAGATTCGGTGTTGTGAGAAACAGAGACCCACAATTAAAGGAGACCACAACTAGAAATAATAATCAAATATGAGTAAATACATTGTCAGATCCTAAGGAGACTGATTCTTCTTCTTTTTTGAAATTTCAACTTTTGTTTCAGTTGCAGGCAAGCATGTGCAGGTTTGTTACATGGGTATATAGTACTTGGGTGGTGAGCATAGTACCCAATATGGAGTTTTCAGACCACATCCTCCCTCCTCTAGTAGTCTATTGTTTATTGTTCCTATGTTTATGTCCATGTGTCCTCAATGTTCAGCTCCCACTTACAAGTGAGAATATGTGGTATTAGGTTTTTTCTTCCTGCCTTAATTCACTTAGGATTATGGCCTCCAGCTTTATCTGTGTTGCTGCAAAGGATTTTATTCTTTATTGTGGCTAGATATTATATGTACGATATTTTCTGTATCCAATCCACCATTGATGGGGACCGAGGTTGATTCCATGTCTTTGCTACTGTGAATAGCATGGTGATGAACATGAGGTCTTATTGGTATAATGAATTTTCCTCTGGGCATATACTCGGTTATGGGACTGATGGGTCAAATGGAACCTTTGATAAAAGCTCTTTGAGAAATTTTCAAACTGCTTTCCACAGAGGCTAAACTAATTTACATTTCCACCAATGGTATATAAATATGTTTACTTTTTTTCTGTGGCCTCATCAGCATCTGTTGCTTCTTTTACTTTAATAATGACCATTCTAATTGGTGTGAGATATTATCTCATTGTGGTTTTGATTCATTTTTTTAGATTGATGATGATTAGTATACTTTCATATGTTTGTTGTTCACTTGTGTGTCTTCTTTGCAGAAGTGTCTATTCATATCCTTTGGCCATTTTTTAAATGAGGTTATGTGGTTTTGCTTGTTGATTTGTTTAATTTCCTTATAAATTCTGGATATTAGACCTTTATCAAATGCACAGTTTGCAAGTATTTTATCCTATGCTATAAGTTGTCTGTTTAGTCTGTTAATAGTTTTGTCGTTTTTTTTTTTTTTTTTTTTTTTGCTGTGCAGAAGCTCTTTAGTTTAATTAGGTCCCACTTGTCAATTTTTGTTTTTGTTGCAGTTGCTTTTAGAAGCTTAGTCAAAATTTATTTGCCAAGGTCAATGTTGAGAAGGGCATTTTATAGGTTTTCTTTTAGGATTTTTATAATTTTAGGTCTTACATTTAAATTTTTATGAAAATCAATAGCATTTGAATACAACAATAACACTCAAGCTGAGAGACAAATCAAGAACACAATCCCATTTTCAATAGCCACAAAGAAAATGAAATACCTAGGATTACAGCTAATGAAGCAGGAGAAAGATCTCTAAAAGGAGAACTGGAAAACACTGCTGAAAGAAATCAGAAAGGGCACAATAAATGAAAAATAGACATATATACATACATACATACCATGCTCATGAATTGGAACAATCAATATTGATTAACTTGGCCATATTTCCCAAATAAATTTACAGATTCAACACTATTCCTATTAAACTACTGTCATTCTTCACAGAATTCGAAAAAACAAAATTATTCTAAAATTCACTTGCAAACACACAAAGTCTGGTTAATCAAAACAATCCTGAGTAAAAAGAACAAAGACAGAAGCATCACATTATCTGACTTCAGAGTATATTACAAGGCTACAGTAACCAAAATAACATGGTACTGGTACAAAAATACATACACAGACTAATGGAAAAGAATACAAAACATGGAAGTGAAGTCACACAACTATAACTACCTGATCTTCAACAAGGCTACCAAAAACAAGCAATGGGAAAAGGACTGTCTATTAAATAAATGGCACTGGGATAACTGGCTAGCCATATGCAGAAGAATGAAATTGGATACCTACATTTCACCGTATACAAAAATTACTTGAGATGATTATTCTTAAGTAAACTTTTTCAACTTAAATGCATAGACTATATTCAGTCTATTTACCTATACTGGGCTTTTAAAGTTAATCTCTTATTTATTATTTTTAAAGTATATTTTACATATTTCAATGTGTTGTTTAATCAAGTTTTCTGAAAAAAAATAGACATTTTTATTTTGAAGAAGTTATCACCTAGATCACATTTATATACCCAAAATAATATTAGCTATTCTTTACAAAAAATAATCATGGCACTCTTTTAAGTGAGTTAGAGAAAAATACTAATTTTATTCTAACAAAAACTCAATGAAATAGGTATTTTTATTTCCTACTTGACAGACAAGAAATATAGGCTTAGACAGGTTAAATTGCTGTCCAAGATCCACATGTATTACTGGTAGAATTTAACTGTAGAATTTAATTAGAGGAGTACCTGCTGTATATGTAATTGCATATTAATAACTTTTCTTCAGTGTATGAAGGTATAAAAGAATGGGTGGTGCTGATCTCACATATCAGTTTCACTTTGATATTTGATTATTTGATATACTTTGATTATTGATACTTTCTGCCAAAAATGTGATGTGGGAAAATGACACATGCCAAAGCCCATACTTTCACTCTAATGCTACACTCTGCATATGCATTAGTTGCAGATATATAGGTTGGTTCTTTGTAATTTTTTTCCTAACAGAGGTCTTGAAGTTCAATGTGATAAGCTTATAATTCAGTGCATAATTTTTAAAAGGTTTAGGGACATGAAGCCTAGATGAAATTCTGTAATAACTATAATACAGTAAAATTAAAATGGTCACAGGTTATTTAAAAAGTCATTGTCTAATTATGAGAGCATAAATCTAGTTTTATAACTAATGACCAACAGGTGTTTGCAATTTTATATTACTTTTTAAACCTCAGAACCATAGAAATAAATGGGATCATAGAGGACAGATATTTCAGTCTCTACTATAACAACCTTTTAAAACACTCTTGACAGATGTCTAGTTAAACTTTGTTCAGACATTTCCAGCAATAAGGAACTCACCACTTAGTAAGGTATCCTGCTCAATTTTAAAAGACCTTAGCTGCTGTTCATAACCTTTCATAAGACTCAGTCTATTACAGATTTTATAGCTATAATTATAAGTACTATAAATTAATTCTGCAGATTCAAACATAATAGCTGGCTATAGTGATTTAACCCTACTCCTGTTGGTTCAATTTATTGACTGAGATAGACAACATTTAATTTAGAACTTTAATATTTTGACTTAATGTATCTGCCATAATTCTGTCTTAAATATGTAAGAGTGGCCTAATAGCTTACACTACTTTTATAAGAATTGTACAGTCACCCTTCCATTGCCCATTTTTAGGAATCTACAGCACAGAAAATAAACTTGAGACATTTTTGATAGCAGTGTCACAAATATCAAAACATTTTGGGACACAATCAACAAATAATTATTGATTAAATTATATAGTCCTGATTATATGGAATAAGGAACGTCTATCTATCTATCTATCTATCTATCTATCTATCTATCTATCTATCATCTGTCATCTGTATATCTATGTGTGATCTATCAATGTGATCTACCATCTGTCTATCTATCTATCTGTGATCTATTAATGTGATCTATCATCTATCTATCTATGTATGGTCTATCAATGTGATCTATTTATCTATCTATCTGTGATCTTACTGTACTAACTACATTATTTTGAGGAAATAGTAGAGATCTATTTAGAAATGCATTTGGTATACAACTATCCAACATTGTACTGGAAGTTGTAGTTAGTACAGTAAGACAAGAAAAGGGAATAGAAGGGATATGATTGGGAAAGAAGAAATAAAACTATCTTTTTTCACAGATGACAACATTACCTATATACGAAATCCAAAAGAACTGAAAAAATATTTTCTGCAAGTAATGAATGAATGTATTAAGGTCCCAGGATAACAACGTCCAATGGTATAAAAATATACAAAAGTTGAATGCTATGTCAGCAATGAGCAATTGTAATTTGAATTAAAATATTATTTATGATATAAACAAATACTTAGGTATAAATATAACAAAATATGTATAGGATCTATCTATGAAAGCTGCAAAATCTTTATAAAAGAAGTAAAAGCATGTCTAAATATATGGAGACAAATTTCATTTTCATGGATTAGAAAACTCAATATTGTAAGAATGTCAGTTCTTTCCAAATTAATCAATAGGTAAACCCAATCTTAGTCAAAATCCTAAAATGGTATTTTTCTAAATATTGACAAACTAATCTTAAAGTTTGTATGGAAAGAAAAAAGACCTAGAACAGCCAAGACAATATGAAAGAACAAAGTTGGAGAACTCAAACTAAGCAACTTTAGTTAAAGCTACAATGAAGCTGTAAAAACAGCAGCATGGTATTGTTAAAGGAATAGGTAAATCAATAGAAAATAATAGCTTGAAAACAGACCCTTACAAATATAGTCAACTTTTCTTTGACTAAAGGAACAAAGCTAGTTGTGGGGGAAAAAGATAGCCTTTTCAACCAACGGTGCTAGAACAGTTGGACATTCATGAAACAAAATAACAAACAAAAGGAAATCTAGATATAGTCCTCACAATTTTCACAAAAATTAACTAAAAATGGATCATAGATCTAAATGTAAAACACAATGCAATAATATAACACTTCTAAAGGATAACAAGAAAAATACAGGTGACCTGGGTTAGGTGTTGCATTGTTATATATAACACCAAAAGCATGATCCATTAAAGGAAAAATTCATAAGTTGGACTTAATTAAAATTTAAAAAGTCTTTTCTGCAAAAGGCGCTATTAAGAGGATCAAAAGAAAAACCATAGACTAGGAGAAAACATATTTCATAAAGGTTTTGTATCCAAATTCACAAATATTATTAAAATTCAGCAATAATAAAGAATCTCACCCTCCAAAAGTGCAAATGATCTGAAGAGACACCTCGAAAATATAATGTACGCATGGAAAATATGCATGTAAAAACACTCAATATTATTTGTCATCAGGGAATTGCAAATTAAAACAATGAAGTATTACCACATTCTGATTACAATGGCCAAAATCAAAAAAATAAAAATAAAAATAAAAATAAAAAATCTAACATAGATTGCTGGTGAGCATGCAAAGCAACAGGGACCTTCATTCACTGCTGGTGGGAATTCAAATATACTGGCTTGGAAGTTTATTACAAAGAATGTAGAGTCTTACCTGTGATTCAGCAATTGTGCTCCTAGTAATTTGCCCAAATGATGTGAAAATGTATGCCTACACAAAAATAGCACCCAGAAGTTTATAATAGCTTTACTCATATATGTCAAAACTGGAAGAAATCAATGAAGCAAACTTTACCTTCAAAAGGTGAGGGGGCGTTATTCGGTGATAAAATGAGTTATCACTCAACAAAGAGACATAGATGGATCTGAAATGCATATTGCTAGGAGAAAGATGCTACTATAAATAGCCTACATACCATATGATTTCAGTTATATGACATTCTTCAAAATGCAAAATTGTAGACATGATAAAAAAGATCAGTGACTGCCAGTGGTTCAGGGGGAGGACTAGTGGTTTGAATGGGTGAAGCACCGATGAAATCTAGTACAATGAAATTTTTCTGTTTGAAACTCTAATTCTGGATACATTACACGATACATTTTTCAAAACGCATAGAATTTTACATCACGAACAGTTAATAATATTGTTCAAAGTGCTTCCTTCCAAAAAGGACAGGATGGAAAGATGGGAAAAAAGGATACATTTACTGTGTAGAAACGATGATTTTCATTACCAAAACTCATAACTCCCGTCTAATCTCTCTCTCACACTCTCTCACACACACACACACACACACACACACACACACAGATAAATCCCAGTTGAATTACATTTAATAAAGTATCCTGAGCGGTAGTACTCAAAACTAGCGATGATCAAAAACATGAAAATTCTGAGAAACTGTATAACCATGATGAGGCTAAAGAGATATAACAAAACACAATCTTGTATCTTAGATACGATCCTGGAACAAAACCTGACATTAGGTCAACACTAACGAAACCTGAATGAAGTATGGCTTTAATAGTAATTCATCAGCAGTGGTTTATCAATCTGAACAAATACACTATGCTAAAATGTTACTAATAGGAGAAATGAGTTAAGGGTACATCAGAACTCTCTACTAGTTCCTCAATTTTTTGTTATAAATCTAAAGCAGTCCTATACAGTCAAGTCTATTTTTTTAAAAGCAATTCTTGGATATAGTTTTAGAAATCACATATAAACTCTATCAAATTAAATTGTTTATTATATTATAAAACTATTCTATAATTATGTTTAAAGGTTTATCCTAGGATTACAAGAATAGTGACCCCAAAAAATACATTGATATAATAAAATATGTAATGTAAAAGAGAAAAAACTATCATCTGAATAGATGCTAAAAAAGCCATGATCAAATTGAAAACACCCCTTAAAAATGTGTGTGGTCTAGTAATATCATATTTTAAGATTCTAAAAAAATATTAAAAACAAACAGCATGTGCAACACTATAGGAGACTCATTATAGTGAAGACGAAGAGAAGTACATGTATTATCACTGCAGTACTCAAAGTTTGTGGTTGAAGTATGTGTTAATTCACCCAGACACAGATATTAAAAATTAGACAATAAATTTCAATTGTTTCACAGAAAATGGAGTTGTCTAAATAGACTAAAATCTATTGGAAATTATTAGAACTAATATGAGGATTATGTGGTTGTATTGATTTCCTAGGGCTGGTGTAATAAATTACAACAAATTAAGGAGCTTAAAACAACAGAAATTTATTGTCTCACGGTTCTGGAAGCTAAAAGCTCAAAACAAAGGTTTGGGTAGGGCTGTGCTTCCTCTGAAGCCTCTACAGGAAGATCCTTCCTTGCCTCTTGTAGTATCTAGTCACCCCAGGTCTCCTTGGCTGTGGCAACGTAATTCCAATCTCTGCTTCCACCTTCACATGGTCATCTTCCTGCTGTATCTATGTATCTCTGTGTCTTCACAAGGCATTCTTCTCCCTGTGTCACTGCTTTGTCTTATGAAAGCAACAGTCATATTGGATTAGGGTTTAGGATCACCTAAACTGATCTCAATTATATTCACAAAGACCCTATTTCCAGATTAGCTCACATTCACAGATACTGAGGGTTAGCACTTCAAAGTATCTTTTTTGGGAACACAATTCAACCTATAGCAGTGGTATAAAAGAGAACAAATATATAACAGTTTTCATATACACCAACAATAACCAATTTAAAGCATGTTTGTGTGTGAGTGGATGTGTCCTTGTTTATATAAAAAATATATATATCTATATTTACTCACAAATAACTAAAACATTAAAATATATTCATATATAAATTTTAACTATATATTCATGGATTACATATAAATATACATGTTATATATTTATATAGCATATACTATTATTGAAAATATAACATAGTGACTCTATCACATCCTAGCTCTATGACCTTAGGTGCTTTCAAAAACCTCTCAATATCTCTGTCAAGGTTTCTGGTGTTTTCAGTAGGCACCAAGATAGCGTAGTGATGATTAAATGTGTGGTAATTTTTAAGATCAAGTCCTAGCACAGTGTATATTTAAGATCATGCAGTTCAGTGATTAATTGTAAGAAATTCAAGCTTTATGTGAAGGATCGTATAAAATTTTATGTGATGCATTAATGAATAATTTATTGAATAAATATTTCTGTGTGGGGAAAATAAAATTGTAAAGATACAAAGTTTCCTCATTTAAAGTATAGATTTGTAATGCAAACTTAATTAAAACCTAACTTCTATTTATGAAAAAACCTATTAATGATACTCCTAAGCATTCTGATACAGAGCCGTGTAAGAACTGTAGAGAAATTTTTGAAGAATAAAAGTAGTAAGACTTGTAGTTTCCTTTTTCTCATTGTGTCTCTGCCAGGTTTTGGTATCATGATAGTGCTGGCTTTGCAGGGTGAGTTAGGGAGGGTTCCCTTTTTATGTTTTTGGAATAGATTCAGTAGGTTTGGTATCAGCTCTGTGTACGTTTGGTAGAATTTGACCATGAATCCTTCTGTTTGAGGACTTTTTTTAGGTTAGGAGGTTTTTTATTACTGATTCAATTTTGGAATTCATTAGTGGTCTGTTCAGAGCTTCAATATATTTAACTAAGGAGGTGAAAGTTCTCTACAAGGAGAACTAGAAAATACTGTTGAACTAAATCAGAGTTGACACAAATTGAAAAAATATTCCGTGCTCATGAATTGGAAGAATTGATATTGTTAAAGTGGCCATACTGCCCAGAGCAATCTACAGATTCAACACTATTCCTATCAAACTACCAATGTGATTTTTCACGGAATTAGAATAAAGTATTCTAATATTCACATGGAACCAAAAAAGAGCCTGAATAGCCAAAGCAATCCTAAGCAAAAAGAACAAGCCAGAGACATCACATTATCTGATTTCAAGCTATACTACAATGCTATAGTAACCAAAACAGCATGGTACTAATACCAATATAAAAACATAGACCAAAAGAACACAATAGAGAACCCAGAAATACAGCCACAAATCTACAATCATCTGATCTTCAATGAAGTTGACAGAAACAAGCAATGGGGAAAGACTCTCTATTAAGTAAATGTTGCTGAGATAACTGGCTACCCCTATACAGAAGAATGAAACTGGATTCCTACCTTTCACCATGTAAAAAAATTAACTTAAGATGGATTAAACATTTACATGTAAGACTTCAAGCTGTACAGTTCTAGAAGAAAACCTAAAAATATTCTTCTCAATATCAGCCTTGTCAAATAATTTATGGCTGAGTCCACAAATCAACTGTAACAAAACCAAAAATTGGTGACTGGGACCTAATTAAACTAAAGAGCCTGTGCACAGCAAGAGAAACTGTTGATGGAGTAAACATATAATATAGTTTGGATATGTCCCCACCCAAATCTCATCTTGAATTGTAGCTCTCATAATCCCCACATGTTGTGGGAGGAACCCAGTGGGAGATAATTGAATCATGGGGGTGGGTTTTTCTCATGCTGTTCTCGTGATAGTGAATAAGTCTCATGAAGTTGTTTTAAATGTTATTGTTTTATAACCAGCAGTTCCCCTGCACAAGCTCTCTTACCTGTCACCATGTAAGACATGCCATTGCTTCTTCTTGGCCTCCTGCCATGATTGTGAAGCCTCCCCTGTCATGTGGAACTGTGAGTCAATTAGACCTTTCTTGTATAAATTACCCAGTCTCAGTACATCTTTACTAGCAGCATGAGAACTGACTAATACAGTAAATTGGTACCGGTAGAATGGAGTGCTGCAATAAAGATACCTGAAAATGTGGAAGCAACTTTGGAACTGGGTAACAGGCAGAGGCTGGAACAGTTTAGAGGACTCAGAAGAAGACAGTGAAATGTGGGAAAGTTTGGTACTTCCTAGAGATTTGTTTAATAGCTTTGACCAAAATGCTGACGGCGATATAGATAATAAAGTCTAGACTGAGGTGGTCTCAGATGGAGATAAAGAACTTGTTGGGAACTGGAGTAAAGGTCACTCTTGCTATGCAAAGAAATTGGCAGCATTGTGCCACTGCCCTAGAGGTCTGTGGAACTTTGAACTTGAGAGAGATGAATTAGGGTATCTGGTGGAAAGAATTTCTAAGCAGCAAAGTGTTCAAGAGTCAGCAGGGCATAAAAGTTTGGAAAATTTCAGCCCAATGATGTGATAGAATAGAAAACCTATTTTCTGGGGAGAAACTCAAGCTGGCTGCAGAAATTTGCATAAGTAACGAGAAGCCAAATGTTAATCACCAAAAAAATGGGGAAACATCTCCAAGGCATGTCAGAGACCTTTGCAGCAGCCCTCCCATCAGAGACCCAGAGGCCCAGGAGGGAAAAAATGGTTACCTGGGCTAGGACCAGGGCCTCCCTGCTGTGTGCAGCCTTGTGACATAGTGCCCTTCATTCAAGCTACTCCATCCGTGACTTTAGAGGGTGCAAGCCCCAAGCCTTGGCAGCTCCATGTGGTGGGTGCAAAGAAGACAAGAATTGAGGCTTGGGAACCTCCTCCTAGATTTCAGATGATGTATGAAAATGCCCTAAATGGCCAGGCAGAAGTCTGTTGCAGGGGTGGAGCCCTCATAGAGAACCTCTGCTAGGGCACTGCAGAAGGGAAATGTGGGGTCAGAACACCCACACAGTCCCCACTGTGGTACTGCCTAGTGGAGCTGCGGGAAGAAAGCCACCCTCCTCCAGACCCTAGAATGATAGATCTACTGACAACTTGCACTGTGTTCCTGGAAAAGCTGCAGAAACTCAACCCAGGAGGGGGTCTATGTCCTGCAAAGCAGGGGCATAGTTGCCCAAGTCTTGGGAGCCCACCTCTTGCATCAGAGTGATCTGGATGTGAGAAATGGGGTCAAAGAAGATAATTTTAGAGCTTCAAGAACTGACTGCCCTACTGGATTTCAGACTTGCATCAGACCTGTGACCTCTTTGCTTTGGTCAATTTCTCCTATTTGAAGTGAGTATATTTATCCAATGCCTATACCCCCATTTTATCTAGGAAGTCAGTAACTTGCTTTTAATTTTACAGGCTCATAGGCAGAAGAAACTTGCCGTGTCTCAGATTAGACTTTGGACTGAGGACATTTGATTCAATGCTGAAATGAGTTAAGACTTTAGGGGACTGTTGGAAGGACATGATTGTGTTTCAAAATGTGAGGACATGAGATTTGGGAGGGGCCGGGGGAAGAATGATATTGTTTGACTTGGTCCCCATCCAAATCTCATCTTGAATTGTGACTTCCATAATGCCCATGTGTTGTGGGAGGGACTTGGTGGGAGGTAATTTAATCATGAAGGCGGATTTTTCCCATGCTGTTCTTGTGATAGTGAATAAGTCTCAGGAGATCTGATAGTTTTATAATGGGCAGTTCCCCTGCAAAAGCTCTTTACCTGCCACCATGTAAGACATGCCTTTGCTTCTCCTTTTCCTCCTGCCATGATGGTGAGGCCTCCCCCGCCATGTGGAACTGTGAGTCAATTAAATCTCTTTCCTTTATAAATTACCCAGTCTTGGGTACGTACTTATTAACAGTGTGAGAACAGACGATTACAACAGACAGCCTACTAAATGGGAGAAATAGTCACAAACTAAGCATCCAACAAAGGACTAATATCCACAATTTATGAAGAACTTAAGTCAACAAGCAAAAAACCAATAACCTCATTAAAAAATGGCCAAAGAACATAAACAGACACTGTTGAAGAGAAGAAATACAAACAGCCATCAAATATATAAAAAGATGCTAATCATCTCTAATCATCAGAGAAATGCAAATCAAAATCATAATGAGGTACAATCTCATACCAGTCAGAATGGTTTTTGGTTAAAAAGTCGAAAAATAACAGCCACTGGTGGGTCTGTGAAGAAAAGGGAATTCTTATGCACTGTTGCAGGGAATGTGAATTAGTTCAGTCACTGTAGAAAACAGTTTGCAGATTTCTTAAAGAACTAAGAGTTGAACTACCATGTGACCCAACAATCCCATTACTGGATATATACCCAGAGGAAAATACATTGCTCCACCAAAAAGATACATGCACCTATATATATTCATTGCAACACTAGTCACAATAGCAAAGCCATGGAACCAAATCAAGTGCCCATCAACAGTGGATTGGATAAACAAAATGTGGTACTTACACAACATGTAATACTACACAGCCATAAAGAAGAACAAAACTATGTTATTTGTAGCAACATGGGTGCAGCCAGAGACCATTATACTAAGTGAACTAAAGCAGAAACAGAAGACCAAATACCATCTGTTCTCACTTATAAGTGGGAACTAACCATTGGCTATACATGGTTGTAAGGATGGGGACAACTGACACTGGGGAATACAAGAGGAGAGACTGAGAAACTACTTATTGGGTATGATGCTCACTTCCTGGGTGGTAGGTTCGATCACACTCCAAACCTGAGCATCACATGATATGTCTTTGTAACAAACCTGCATATATACTCCTGGAATATAAAAAAAAAGTTGAAATTTAAAAAGAAAGGAATGAAAAATAAGGGGAACAGAGGTAACAAAAAATAATGATTGCCCTTATAGGAAATTAAAATCTGATTTAAAAAACTATATTAATTAAAAATCATGACAATAGAGTAAACTTTTATTAAACTTCTTTTTTAAGTGTCATTTGGATCAGCGAATGAAGAATTATTAAATATTACTTCTAAAAATTCAATTATATATTTGAAATATGTTGTTATAATTTGAACTTACATTTAATATAAAATAATTTCCAGATGGACGAAACAGTTAACTGTAATCAAATAAAAATCAAATAACTCAAAGACAAATACTTGGTAAAATCTCACAGTGGAAAAATATTTAATAAATTAGAAAGTTTGAAAATATCTGCCCAATAATTCCCACCTACATAAATTTAAAAAAAAAATACTTCTGAGTGAAGATATTTATAAAATCTTAGAAGAAAATAATGGAAAGTAATGTAAATCTCTAATAATGAAGAAAAGGCTAAATATATAGTACATTAATATGGTAGAATTGCCTCAAATGTTATGTAACCATTAAAATGTATTTTGAAAAATGTTGAGTGAACAAAAGCATCTTCCTTATAAAATTATAAATGAATTAAAAAAATTAAATCCAATTATTCTATAAGCTCTCCATTTTTGTAAACAAAATAATACAAGTATGTTTGGAAAAATATTGATATAGCTATATAAATTACTTATTTGTCTTTATTCTGCAATAAACATTTATTATTAATACACTCCTATTATGAAGTAACAGTTATATTTTAAATTTAAAATAAACAATAATACTTTAATTTATCAGTTTCAAATCCCCTTCTCATCTGTGGGTTTCACATCCATGTGTTTAGCCAACCACAGATAAAAAATATTTAGAAAAAAATTCTGTTCATACTTAATATGTACAGACTTTTTTTCCTTGCCATTATTACTTAAACAATATAGGATAACAAATATTTACATAGCATTTTCATTTTACTAGGTATTATAAGTAGTCTAGGGATGATTAAAAGTGCACAAAAGTATGTGCATAGTTTATATGTATATATTACATTATTTTATGTTAGAGACTTGAGCATCCATGACTTTTGGTATCTCTGGGAGCTTCTGGAACTGATTCCCACAGATACTGAGGGATGACTGTACTACAATCCTATCTACCTCTATCTAGTGCATTAACACGTTACTCTCTGGTAGCACCCTGAGTACAATCTACCTTATAACATTTTAATGTTAATGTTTTACTTCCATTAAATGATAAGCTCATTATAGTACTAGATATGTCATCTGAAGTTATGTCAATTTAAACACTTCTTTATAAAGTCCCAACATTCTATAGAAAGATTGGATAAGTCTGGCAGAACGATTTCACTATACACCCAATGTTTCACTCTGTATTACAGTAGAGGGCAATTTGTACCCTTCCCTGAGTCTTGGACTCTCTGGACAAAAGTTACTTATGAACTAAATCCCATGGGCTCCAGATCAGTCTCCAACTATTGATACTCATTGAGCAACTGGATACTGACATTTACTCTCAATAATGAAGAGTCATTAATGAAAAATAAATATAGTAATGTATTCAAATGTTAAACAAAGTTGAAATACATATAAGATTTGACAGTTCATATCCTTAATATATTATTGCTTTACTATAGGAGAAGCAATAATCCTGGAACACAAAGTATTGTTGATATGAAATGTAATATATGTTGGGATATTAACGTCAAGACAGCAATATTAGTAGAGAAGATAGATCAAAATAAAAATCAATAACATAGCACATAGGTAATAAATATAAAAATATGCCTGATTTAGGTTATTTTAAAAATCATGTACTTGCAGATAAGAAAGAGTGAAGTATGGTAACATGAAAATATATTCTATGCTTAAGCAGCGCTCAAATCAAACATGTAAGAAGGGTCTTCAAATATTTTCTAATTCCAATATGAGAAGGGTTTCATGGAATCTAATTTGGAAAAGATTGAGAAAGTGAATTATTTAATTTTAAATAAAAAGAATATGTAACTGAACCAAAATATCATAGAGCAAAGAAAGGGGGTCAGAAAAATAGGATAAACTTAACTTTAGATATTTACATTTTTTTCATGAGTCACTTGAAAATTAGTATCTAGATTATTATTATTATTAATTATTATTATTATTTTTAACCCCAAAGTTTTCCCCACAAACTATTAAGTTGTCTTTGTTTGCTTAATAGTCTGAGGCAAAGATAAATTTTCAAAGATTCAGTTTCTTCTTCGATAATAATCTTTCTCAGTCTTATACATTGAGATTTTGGCCTGGACATTTTTTGCTTTGGGAAGTTGTCCCATTCTTTGTTTATCAGCATCTTGGGTCTGTACCCACTAGATGCCCCTTTCCCCTACCCCATCACTGTGACAACCAAAAATGTCCAGGTTTACCTTGGGGGGCAAAATCATCCCTGTTGAAAACTGCTAGTTGGTAATATTAATAGCACCTATACTATAGATTTACTGCAAAAAGTAAACAAGATTAAACTATTACCTGGGTCATGGGCTTGATGTGAGAATTCATTGTAGTGAAGTTCCTAACAGATAGTAAATGATCAAGAAATGTTAGTTATTTTTATTTGACTTAGGCCCTATTTTATGCCATAAAACAGTAATACCCAAGTTCCCTTCCAGTTCTTAAATTCTATGATTCTTTCAGGTTATATAAATATCCAATTCCCTATAAAATCAATTTAAACTTTTTCAGCAATGATCACTGAAGTAAAATAAATGCATACCATAATTTTTAAATTGTCCTGTAGACACAAATAGGAAAATGAAAATAGATGTATTTTATATATAATGTAAAGTATCTTATGGGAAAGAAAGAATATGTATCTGTATTATTTACAATTTTTATAATACTATTTATTATAATTAAAGGCTACATAAAACTATTAATAGTATTTATTTTTATACAGAGTAACAAACTTTGAGGCACTTTTACCCTTTTCTATTCCATTTTATTTTTTATTGTGTGTGTGTGTGTGTGTGTATATATATATATATATAGATGTCACTTAAAACTTTCTTATGGGGGCTTGCCAGAGATTCTATTTAACATCCTCATTTATGATGAGCTCGCTTAATTCTGCAAGTTCACAAGAACAAAAGCCCTTGCTTGTGCTGAAAGCCATTAAACATTGGACAAATGGATTGATGCAGCATTCCCAAGTGTGGTGTTTATACAGTGCCCAAAATCCAGAGAACCATAACAAACACTGTGATGCTTTTATATGTCAGCTGGTACAAAATGCAATAATTTACCATCTTGTCCTCTGCCATGGAAGGTATCCTGAATTACTAAAGACAACTGCAATGCTAAAATATTTACCAGTGAAAGACCTTTGAGATTGCAGGTTTTATGTTTCAGATTCTGTTTTATTGTTTACATTGCTGTACAAGAGTATCAGAAAATGACATTTCTTGCTCGCTAGGGCTGATTAATCTGATATCATCAATATAGTGATCAATATTTTGGTCTTTGTATTTTAAGACTATTAAGGTTACTTCAGGTCATAGTATAACAAAATACAATTGTAACCCTGGGCAAGACAGCAAATGTGTTCTGTGGTCTATCCCCGGTGAATGAAAATACCTTTTATCTGTTTTCATGAAGGAGATAGAAAGAGATATTTGTCAGATCATAGACGGAAAACCAAGAGTAGAAGCTGAGTTGAGTTGTTAAAATAAAGATACTACATACTATACTACATAATATAAATACACAGCAGATGAGTCAGGAATTATCAGTTGCTTAGATTTACATGATTCCCCCATCATCACCCAGATTCAAATTTTTGTACGTGTCATTCCAATAAATTAAATGAGGATGTGATAGGGACCTCAACTCCTGCACCCTTTTTATTTTTGAGAATATTGTTATCGCTGCCATCTTATTTGTTGCTGATTTTCTGTTTTCATTACTGGGTAGACAGCTTTCATTAGAGAATGTGATGGTTAATTTTATGTTAACCATTTATGTTTTATTTTACCATTTCCAATCCCATTTTATGTTTTATTACTTATGTGTATAAATTTTCATTGACTGGCTTATGAGACACCCAGAAAGCTGTGAAATTGATTTTGGAGGAACTTAGCATTTGAATCAGTAAACTGAGTCAAGATCATCTGCCCTTACCAGTGTGGGCAGGCATCATGCAGTCTTTGAAGGCCGGAATAGAGCAAAATGGCAGAGGTAAGGCAAATTTGCTTTCTCTTCTATAACAGCAATCTCAATCTTCTCTTCCCCTGAGGAGCTCCCGGTTTTTGAGCCTTTGGATGCCAGTACTTACACCATTGACTCTCCTGGTTCTCAGTCTTCAGACTCATTGAATTACACCACTGGCTTTACTGGTTCTCCGCAGTGCAGATGGCATATCAGGGGCCTTCTTGCATCCCATAATTGTGTGAGCCAATTCTCACAATAAATTTTCTTTATTTATCTCTCTGTCTCTCTCTCTCTCTGTCTCTCTCTCTCAGTCTCTCTCTCTCTCTCTCTCTCTATTCCTCTGTGTGTGTGTGTGTGTCTGTGTGTGTGTTTATGTGTGTATGCATCCTATTGATTCTGTTTCTTTGAAAAGCGCTGCCTAATACAGGAACTTTTGCTTGGTCTTCCCTAACATAATTGATCTTATTCCACATTTCAGCAAACCAATGCAATTTCTGTAACTTGCTATGTACATCCATTTTAATCATGTCCTTGATGATCAGGGCAATGAACACAGGGTAGTTTAATGAACCCATTAGACTAATGTAAGAGAAAGGTGGTCCAGAAAGCCATTTATCAGCCGATCCCTGAAAATTCCAATTATCATAGGTATCTTAATGGCATTTTTGTGTACCCTGATATCAGTGTCATCTCAGCCCTGGTATTTAAACATTCTTGAAAGATCTGGTGCAAATATCCCTAATTATAATAGCTTTAGGACATCTTTGGAGGTGGTTGTGGAAAGTAATTATATATATAGGCCTGCTACAATGATTCAGGGTTTTTTCCTTAAAAGGACCTGATCATGGATTCTGGTTCTTATCAATAAATGATTCAGTGGTGAAAACTAGGTGAGGGTAAATGATATTCTAATTTGTAACTGACATTAGCCTTTTCCTTGCTGATTTTTCATTGTATACATTATTACTATTGACATATAGCTATATAACTCCAATCCTCCTGGTTGCCAATGCAGGTTTGGTGTCCATAATGATAATTTCATCCACCTGTTCTTTGACAGTTAGGTACTGAATCCTGATCTCCATAGTTCTTCAATTCTATTATTCCCATTTACACAAAGAAGCCCCGTTCAACGGTTGTGTCTTCAATCCTCAACCCTGCCCTGCAGAGGACAGACACTACTGAAATTCTCAGTGATAGTATTGTCCCAATCACTAAGGCATTTCCTATCACTATTGTAAAGGGCGTCTTTTCTCCTTCCTGTGGAACATAGTCAAGTTGTATGTCCACTAATCTTACATACCAGCCTGGCCCATTCTTTTCCGAGCTTTTTTACTCTTTCTTCAAAATGTTTTCAAGATAGTTTAGCATCCTCATTTTATTTATTGTAGGCCAACACCATTGCCCAAATTCAATGAACCATTATACCAGAGTATACGGCTAACTTCAGGCATCTCTGTTAGCAAATCAAAAGAGAATGCTCACATGATAATAAACAACTAATATGTTTGACTCTTTCCTTTGTCTTGCAATGTCAAGCTCCACCACTTTATATGTCCTCCAAGTTTCTGATGTTATTTGTTTGGTAGGTCCTGCCATGTTTCAAGTAAATAATTCCTTTCATACAATGGCAAGGAGAGTATTTCTTCACTTGACTCATGATAGTAGATATTGAAGGGAAGTCAGAACTGATCCTGAGGAGAACAAGGAACATTAAAAAAGACATCTATCTCAGGTTATGCCTTTACTTATTAATCAGCAATGGGAAGCTACACTTCTCTACCAAAAGCAAAGGTACTTACTGCTGCCAAGCCAGGTGCTTCAGGGGAATCTGCTGGTTTAAGAATTTCAGATACATCCACGTAAATGTCTATACCAGGATTAAGAGTCTCACTGCTTCTGTGTCTATGGTATTTTAAAGCCAGCTTCCTAGAACAGTCACTTGTTCATTAAAGCATCTTTCTTTGGCTTTCCCTAATTCTCTCTTTCACTTTCTTTCTTAATTTCTTGTTTCCCTTTCTTACATTACTATGATAAAGGGAGATTCTTAAGGGATAATCATTCTCATGATTAGTAGGTCTAATTTTCTGTGCAGCTTTCTTTCCAACTGCAAGAGACAGGGTGTCATTAAATGCCATCATGTAAACCTTCTGTTGGTCACAGTGTCTCTATTTTAAGACAATAGTTAGCTGAGATAAGTCTATCAGGTTTTTTTAATGCTCCTTTGGCAGTTAATGAGACAAGTGACACAAGTCCTACAGTTACCATTGCCTTTATATCTTTCAATTGCTAGAGCTATTGCAAAAACTAGTGCTGTGCCCTTCTACTCATATTATAGCCTAAAGCACCATTAGTAATTGGAATACTGAAGGAAGCCAGAAAAACTATATTAGTCAGGCTTCTCTAGAGAAACAGAACACACACACATGCACACACACATGCATGCACACACATATGAGGATCGGTAATATATACAATTATATATCTGTGTATATATAATAATACATACATAATCCTATATATGATTACATATATATAATTATATATGATTACATATAATATATATAATTTATATAATATATATTTTACATATATAATAATACATATTACCAAACCATCAACTCCTTTGCTTCTCCAGCTTGCCAACTCCAGATCTTGGGACTTGTTGTTTGATAGATATATATCAAACAACAAGGGTCTTAACAGTGCAGATCCATTTATACATGGATTATTTTTCAAGCAAACATGGATCAAAGATATAGTATTTGCAGGATGAGAAACCCTCACATAAGCGATGCCAATTTTTTACATATGTGAGGTCTGTAGGTTCAACTGTGGAACTTGAGTGTGCATGGATTTTGGTATCCATGAGGGTCCTAGTACCAATCCCTAACATATATCAAGGGATGACTATATATACAGAAAGAGATTCGTTATAAGAAATTGGCTTATGTGATTACACAGGCTGAGAAATCTGAAGATCTGAAGTTGGCAAGCTGGAGAACCAGGATTGCTGATGGTATTGTTCCAGCCTGAGTCTGAAGGCAAGACAACCAACAGGGTCAATGGTAGAACTTCCTGTCTGATTCCAAGTCCAAAGACAGAAGAAGACTGCTTTCCCAGCTCAAAGACATTGATGCTGAAAGAGAGAATTCCCTCTCATTCAGTACTTTTGTCCTGTTCAGGTCTTCAAGGTATTGGATGAGGCCCACCCACATAGGCGAGTACAACCTGTTTTACTCTGTCTACTGATTTAATGGTTAATGTCATTTAGAAACAACCTCACAGACTGACCCAGAATGATGATTAACCAAACATCTGGGTAGCCCTTTGACTCAGTCAACTTGGCACAAAAATTAAGCATCACAGTAATCCACCTCATTTGCCATTAGCATGCAATCTCAGTTACACTGAATAATCCAAATCCAAAGTTCTATGTTGAGTCTGCTTTCTAAGGCCACTTATGATACCAACTAAGTAAATTTTGGTTTTCTCAATAGAAAACCTGAAACAAGACTTAGGTACAAGTAATTTATTTGTTTAGTAACCCCAGGAAATAGAATGTGAGTATAAAAATTGAGACAGAGAACTAAGAAAAGCCAACAAAAAGAATCCACAAATGGACAAAATTACTGCTATAGGCAACTGGAACTTAACCTTGTTTCATGTGCATGGAAAGATTATGTAAAACATAACTTAGTTTTCACACCTAGGGGAGAATATTGGATACTCCTACAAAAGCCTCTATCCCTCAATAATTGATTGTTGTTCCTACCTTATTTACTGGCATTCTCAACTTGTCGTGAATGAGGGCCATGTATTCTCCCACCATAAAATCAGGGAATATCTGTAGGGAGAAAGATGGAAGAAGGAGCTAGCCATAAGTGAATTATCTGCATGTGACCTATGGTAGGGTGGTGAGTAATGCAGTTTTTGCAGGATGCAGACAGCCTTTGCCACAAAGTTCTTTTTTCCTTGATATTTTAGTGAACAGATAAATAAAATGTTAGACTCTGAAACATATTTTTAGAAATAATTTAAAAATAAACATTTATTTTCTTGTTATATATGTTCTCAATTATGTATTTATTGAGTAAATTTTGCAACTTTTATTAACTTAGATTAAGATTCCTTATAATTAATATATCAAGTACAATATACCAAAATAGGTTTCTATTATGATTCTAGTGAAAAGGCATATGTATATGAACATACATTTAGAAATCTGGATGTATGTTAAATATTTTAACAATGGTAATAGTTTGCTGATAAGATTTTACATAAATTTTCCACATACATGTCCATGCACTTTCTCCAGCAACTCCAGGAAGGGCAGAAAGCTCCGATTCTTACTTCATAGACAGTTCATAGCAGGTAGACTTGCCTTTTGGCAGAAGTTCTTATTTTACTCCTTCCTTCTTATATATAATGGCCCAAAGTGAACAAACTATTTTCCTTACATAGAGGTCCTTAAAGATTTACACAATTAAATATTTTTACTCTGTACCTAGCTCAGTATATCTGAAGAATGTAAGTGGGAGGGAGCCCAGAGTCACTAGGTAAATCCAACAGTGCTCATTATCTGCCTGTTCTAGACCTTGCCTTTAAGAGAAAGGTGTTAATCTACTAAAGTGTTGAAGATGCTGCTGTATACTTAGAAAAAAAAATCATGGGTTTGCTCTACTTTCATTGTGACCCAATAGGTATTTTGCATGCAGTTGTTGCAAGATATTTCTGGTGTGCAGCTTTTTCTAGTGCAAGTGAGTTTCTCCTATTTCTATATTATATGTTGGAGGAGGGTATTGAAGGAAGTAGTTTTCTGTGTTCCATAGGTGCTCTTGAGTTGGTTTCTGATACTCCCAACTTGCCTAAAAGGATGCAGGTTTTCATTTCCAGCCAATAGTACCATTCAATGTCTCTAGAGACCCACCTTACATACAAGGCCCTACACATGTCTTCGGTGATTGATGAGGACGTTTTCTAGAGCAGTTAGGCAGGAGGAACTTCTTGGAGAACAAAAATTAATCATCCCGATGGAACATCAGTAGGTAATGTGCAAGATAATGTCAGCAGGAAGTCTTCATTTAGGATAATTTATGTGACTTCCAGATATAAACGATGCACAGTTCTGTAGTCCCAGCTACTCAGGAAGCTGAGGCAGGAGTATCTCTTGAACCCAAGAGTCAGAGGTTACAGTGAGCAAAGATTGCACCATTGCACTCCAGTCTGGGCAACAGAGGGAGACTCTATCTCAAAAACAAACAAAAAAAACTGCCCCCCCGCCCCACCAAAAAAAACAAATGCACAGTTATCATTCAAATAGTGACAGAATTTTCTCCCCCATTGACTACTGTCTCCCAAGCAGAGCCCTCATGCCAGTAACTACTGTTGTCTAACTTGGCAGACATGTGCAGTCTTTCCTTGTAGACAATCCATCAGTTCATGTTAAACCTCCTACTTCAAATGTACAACCCATATATTGGGTGGGAAGCCAATAAAACTACACAATTACTTTCAAAATCTTTTGTTCTTTAATATTGGGTCTAATAACCGGAATACAAATGGGAATCAATTTTGGAAAGTCTCTTATATTTTATTTTACCAAGGCAACATTGTTTACCTTTCAAGGCAGATAAAAACATTCTTAGCTAAAAATGGAGAAATTCAAACGAATTGGAAACGGTGGGGATGGGGCACTATGAAGGCTGGGGAGAGAAGCATGGTGTTTTGCTGTTGTTGTTTTAAGATGGAGTCTTGCTCTGCCTCCCAGGCTGGAGTGCAGCTGTGCCATCTCCGCTCACTGCAAGCTCTGCCCCCGCTCCCCCGCCGGATTCATGTCATTCTTCTCCCTCAGCTTTCTGAGTAGCTGGGACTACAGGCGCCCGCCACCAAGTCCGGCTAATTTTTTGTATTTTTAGTAGGACAGGGTTTCACCGTGTTAGCCAAGATGGTCTCGATTTCCTGACCTCGTGATCTGCCCTCCTTGGCCTCCCAAAGTGCTGGGATTACAGGCATGAGCCACCAGGCCCGGCCAAGAAGGATTGCTTATGGTAATACTGTTTCCTTTCAAAACTAGTATTAAATGTCTTATTTTAACATGTTAATGAAAACTAGTGAAATAAGACATATTTGACCAGGCGCACGATGGCTCATGCCTGTAATCCCAGCACTTTGGGAGGCCAAGGTGGGCGCATCACTTGAGGTCAGGAGTTCGAAATCAGCCTGGCCAACATAGTGAAACCCTGTCTCTACTAAAAATACAAGAATTAGCTGAGTGTGGTGGCACACGCTTGTAACCCCAGTTACTCAGGAGGTTGAGGTAGGATAATTGTTTGATCCTTGGAGGCGGTGGTTGCGGAGAGTCGAGATCACACCACTGCACTCCAGCCTGGGCAACAGAGCGAGACTCTGACTCAATTAAAAAAAAAAAGACATATTTATTCAATTTGTTGCCACTTTTCCGTCCCTATATATTCTCTTATATACAGATTTTCTATTACCATTGTCATATAGTAATTTTCACAGAATAAAAAGTTCACATACTGATCCATTTTTAAAGGATTAGCAATATTAACCTGGGCAACATAGTGACACACCGTTTCTACAAAAACAGAAGAAAGAAAAGAAAAGAAAAGAGAAAAGAAAGACAGAAAGAAAGAAAGAAAGAAAAAAAGAAAGAAAAGAAAAGAAAAAAGAAAAGAAAAAGAAAAAGGAAAAGAAAAGGAAAGGAAAGGAAAGAAAAGAAAAGGAAAGGAAAGGAAGAAAAGGAAGAAAAGAAAAGAAAGAAAGTTGGGCATCGTGGTGTGTGCCTGTAATGCCTGCTACTAGAGACTGAGGTGGGAAGATCTGTTGAACCCAGGAATTCCAGCCTCCAGTGAACTAGAATCAGGGCACTGCAGTCCAGCCTGGGTGACAGAATGAGACCCTCTCTTCCACCCCATCCCCCCAAAACAATTAGTAATATTAATCTGGAAAACAGAGATACAATAGAAGGAACAATATTTACACTCAGAACTAGACATTATCTTCATTATATTTCATTCTGCATAAAATTTTAGTCTGGATAAGAACAAACTTACCCTTTGTGTGATACATGTCATATTACATACATTTTCTATTCAATGTTAAATAATAGAAATGACCCAACATCCCTTTTACTGTTTTTAAAATCATTAAATACAAATTGGCAAGTTTCTTTTATATACTTTTCAAAGACTAAAAAATAATTACAGAGGAGTTTCAGATGTTGCTTATCTGAGCGGATGAGATTTCTTCTTAATATTTCATGCTGTTCCTAGTAAACACATAAGAATATTATGTGATATAGTCATTATATTTATTCCTCATTTGCTAACATTTGCTAATGCTGTTTAATGGTTATGCATATCTGTTTTCCAAGTGATATTTACTAACTTGCTATATTCTTCCCTGTACCCTGGTGAAAAGTATATTTATCCTTAATTATTTTATAATTCCTTCTTGCAGTTATATTGAATATTCTTTGTTCCTAGAAATGCCTTTTATAGGTGAAGGACATCTTTCTCACTTTTAATTATGTTGTCTCTTAGGAGACAATTTCTTCTTCCCGCCAACAGTTGGAACACTTGTTCTGAATGTACCATATGGTCCTTACTAGATTTTTGATTTCTTCAAATTTGATTAATATTCCTGTAGTGTTATAATTGGTAAACATGTTACATGCTGTCACATAAGTTTAAATTATTGACTTCTAAGAAAAACATCTGTAAAAAATTCATTTTTTTTCTTTACTGTAAAATAAACAGCTCTCTGGGGGAAATACACACCTTTCCTGTAAGTACCTCAGAATAAATCAGATATTTTGGAGGTATATTAATTTCAAATTTGAGCACCGACTTAAAGAATCTGTATTAATTTAAAATCTCAAATCCAGAATGACAGACTTAGTTCCCCTTTTTTCATTGATTCTTGGATATTCTTAACTTCAATAATGGCACATTTTATCTACACTATATATATTATATGCGTATATATTGCTAACTATGTTATATATAATATTTTGTATGCTGATCTCCTGTATAAATTACTTTCTGTAATTGTGTTTTTACTTAAAAATCAAAACTCTGAATGAATTCCTTACTAAACAGTTCTTACTCACACCCTCTCTTCTTTCCTTATTGCTTTGTCTCTTACAGAGCCACATACACACACATGCTCACACATATAATTGACCATTCTGAACAGTGCTTTTTTTTGTTATATGAAACAGTATTTTTTTTTTTTTATAAATAATGTCTTATTTTTAACCAGAAAACAAATCACCTTAGATAAACATGAGACATGTTTGTTGCAAATAACAGACAGTTAACCTTAACTGGCTTATTCTCACCTGGAAATTATTTATTGTCTGACACAATAGAAAGAAAAGGGAAAATTTGGTGAAGCCATGAAGACAAATGTCTCTTCTGGCATGGTTAAGTGTTGGTGTGAAATAAATGCCTAAACTGTTACCTTATGATGGTAGTGTTCATATAATGAATCATTGGCTGTATATTGTGACAAAATGAATCTGTAGTAATAAAATAAATATATCCAGGTATGTCTTATTGTACTTATATGTCTTGTCCATACTCTCTATAGCAGGAATTGCAGTATAGGACAATGTTGGCAGACAATTCTTGGACACCATAAACATGCTCAGAGCCATGAGAACACTCTATCTGCAACAGACTTGAACCCACCAAATCTGCTTGCTTCTGGTAGATTATACTCAGTCCTGAAAACCTGTGGAACTCAGTGGAATTGTTGGGGATTCATATTAATGACATCTTACTGTGTCTGGAATTGGTGGGTTCTTGGTCTCACTGACTTCAAGAATGAAGCCGGGGACCCTTGCGGTGAGTGCTACAGTTCTTAAAGATGGTGTGTCTGGAGTTTGTTCCTTCTGATGTTCGGACATGTTCAGAGTTTCTTCCTTCTGGTGGGTTTGTGGTCTTGCTGGCCTCAAGAGTGAAGCTGCAGACCTTTGTGGTGAGTGTTACAGTTCACAAAGGCAGTGTGGACCCAAAGAGTGAACAGCAGCAAGATTTACTGCAAAGAGGGAAAGAATAAACTTTCCACTCTATGGGAGGGGACCTGCCAGGGTTGCCACTGGCTGGCTGGGGCAGCCTGATTTTATTCCCTTATCTGGCCCCACCCACATCCTGCTGATTGGTCCATTTTACAGAGATCTGATTGGTCCGTTTTGACAGAGTGCTGATTGATGCTTTTACAATCCCTGAAGTAGACACAGAGTGCTGATTGGTGCATTTACAATCCTTTAGCTAAACATAAAAGTCTCCAAGTCCCCTCCCCACTCAGGAGCCCAGCTGGCTTACCTAGCGGTTACTGCACTGGGGGCACAGGCAGAGCTGCCTGCCAGTCCCATGCCACGAGGCCGCACTCCTCTGCCCTTGGGTGGTCCATGGGACTGGGCACTGCGGAGCGTGGGTGGCACCTGTCAGGGAGATACCTTTTGGTTTGATAACTATTGAAATTTTTTCTAAAATGTATTAATTGCTTTCTTTTTTTTTGTTTTGTTTTTTTTTAAATTTATTTATTATTATTATACTTTAAGTTGTAGGGTACATGTGCATAACGTGCAGGTTTGTTACATATGTATACTTGTGCCATGTTGGTCTGTTGCACCCATGTACCATATGACCCAGCCATCCCATTACTGGGGATATACCCAAAGGATTATAAATTATGCTGCTATAAAGACACATGCACACGTATGTTTATTGCAGCACTATTCACAATAGCAAAGACTTGGAATCAACCCAAATGTCCATCAGTGACAGATTGGATTAAGAAAATGTGGCACATATACACCATGGAATACTATGCAGCCATAAAAAAGGATGAGTTTGCGTCCTTTGTAGGGACATGGATGCAGCTGGAAACCATCATTCTTAGCAAACTATCACAAGAACAGAAAACCAAACACCGCATGTTCTCACTCATAGGTGGGAACTGAACAATGAGATCACTTGGACTCAGGAAGGGGAACATCACACACCGGGGCCTATCATGGGGAGGGGGGAGGGGGGAGGGGGGAGGGATTGCATTGGGAGTTATACCTGATGTATTAATTGCTTTCTATTTAGTAATCATAGCTTAAATAATGAGATTGAATCTCTGAGATGTTTGTAGAACTTTTCTGTGCTCATGAACATAATATTTATAATCTAACATTCACATTTTACATGTAAATGTAGGTGTTGGAGGTTGGGCAATTCATGCAGTAAACACATAACCTAGAGATCAAACTACGTTAAACAGCTAAATTTTTAAAAGTCTAGCAACTTAAAATAATTGTAAGCCATTTGTTTATTTTACCTAGCAATCAAGAGCATTTCAAAAACCTACTTAAATTGACTACTGGGTGGGAGTTTAAGTATAAAATGTAATTTGATTTCAGGGAAATATTTACACTCTCTAGAAGAACATATGGAAAAGAATATGAGAACTTTGAATAATCCAGGACAAAAATAAGCTATCATATAACTTTAGTAATAATATAATAAACTGGCTAGGACTCAATAAAATAGTAATTAAGTCAATCCTATATTTATGTACACAAATGGAATCAGCACACTTTAGAAAAGTAGGGTAATTTGTATCTTCTATTGAAACTGATTAATTCTCTATGAAAACTTAAAGAGAGTTTAGAATAGACCAATAAAGTGCTCAAAGCATTAAAAAAAAACTACACACATACAGAATACATTTTTTAGATTAAAAAATATATGGCAGAAGATCTTTAATTAAATGTGCAACAAAGAGATACCAGTATTAAAAATTTAATTTAAACAAAAAGATCAAAAAGAAATATTCTATTTCAGAAAGGTGACAATTACATTTTAAAATGGGAATAAAGTACAGTACAGCACTGTTGATGAATGGAAGGGAAATTATCAAACCAGAGAAATCATAGAGTCAAAAGGTAGGAATTCAGCTTACTATAACAAAATGACTGTAGATTCAATGACTTGATTTCTTATAGTTTTGGACGCTTGGAATTCCATGATCATTGTGTAGACAGACTCTGTGTTTGGTGAGGACTCATCCCTTACAGATGGTGACTTCTCACTGCATCCTCACATGTTGAAAGAGGCAAGGAAGCTTTCTGGAACCTCTTTTATAGGGGCACTGGTCCCATTCATTTAGGCTTTTGTCCTCATGACAACTTGATACTATCAAGTTGAGACTAGATTTCAATGCTTAAATTTCAGGGGACACAAACATTCAGACTGTAGCACTTGTCTTTCATTAGATGGCATTATTTTATGTTGCAAATTTATGTGAAATTTGGGCTAAAAAAATTAAAACTATGATTTACATGCTAGCCAAGCATCCAAATGCCTGAGAAGTCTGGTCCAGCCTAAATGAGTCTAGTCCAGAAGCAAAGCCTTGATCTAGGTCCTGGTGAGTCTAGAGTTTCTGAAAAGCTAAAAATTTAATAAAATCCATTAACATTCCCATATAAATGTTTCCTGATAAATGTAGTTTATGCTGGATATTTATTCACAAATTAAGTCTCAAAGGTGAATTTAAAAATTTCCACAAACCTTTAATATCTTAAAAATGTAATTTATAATTTTTTGGGTTGAATATTTTCCTAACTTTTCCATGCTAAGTAATATTTGCTTGTTTTCTTTTTTTTGTTATTGGAAATTATTATTTTTATATTAACGAACAAATGCCTTTAAACATTATCTAAAGGTCAGATATTGTTACTTCTTGCTACTAAGACCCAGATTTTAGGTGCCTCAGTCAGTACTTATTGTCTTCTCTCTCTAAAGGTCACTTGAAACTTAAGGCTTTGGACTAGGTTTCTTATTATGACTTGACTGAAAAATAGCCATGAAAAATATTTTCTCCATATCTTCAAGGGCTGTAGATGTAAAAACATGGAGAAGATCCTTTAGAATTTAATAAATTGCATGTATATGTATAAAGGGGCAGGAGAGGAAATGTATTTTATATTTAATGTAATTGCTTGCTTGATTAATCTTCAAAAGTTTGAATACAATGTATTCATAATTTAATATTTCCTTTTGTTGGATGATTCAATGAATAATATATTATGCTTATAGGAATAAAAGTGAGCAAGGACTAGAGAATAAGGTTGATTTACAAAATGGATTAGAGAAAAATACAAATAACCTTCACATAGAAAAATGGCAAGTACAATCAATGACTGTTTTTATAGTGATGTCTAAAAAGTGTGAAGTTTTTATTGTTCCTTTTTTCAAGTTTAAATATACTAATTCAAATTTCGTTTCTTAAGAACTTAAAAAAAGTCTAGGTCTTTAGTGTACAGCAAAAAGTTATATGATAGCTTTCTTTGTAAAACAGGTATCTAATATGGGACATCTGCCTTTCCCACTTATGGAAAAAGTGGCAACAAAACCTGCATTAAACCAGATAAATTATGGTATTTGCTATTTTATCTCCTTGCAGTCAACAACTCAGCCCAGTAATTTTCAAGGTATTAGCTTTTAAGTCTTCAGTGGAGAGTCATAAATTTATTGTATTGACCGACATAGATTAGAGCTGTTATTGGCAGTATTTAGGATATTATAGGGTTTCCCTTCTACAAAGAGGAGGATAATCACCTGTAAAAGTTAGAAGAAGTGGAGCTCATTATATACAGTAAAGAAAAAAAAATCTTAAAACTTCTCAAATGCATTATTTTTTTCCTTACAATATGATATATGCAATTTGAATTTTTATTCCAATCCTTATTGATTTTATTTAGACTATTTTTTGAGTATATGAAGCAGTAACATAGTTTTAAATGGCCAAACTGTACCAAAAATGTTGAAATAGGTATCATGTTTTTTTCTCTTCCATTATTTATACTCCATTCTTACTTATTTCATGAAAAAAAGTCTCCTTGGTCTCTGTTTTATCCTACCTGTGTTTCTTTTATTAAAACAATAAATTTTGTATGTGTATATTTAAGGTATACAATATATTGTTGAGAATACATATAGATAAAAAGGTTATTATACTGAAACAATTCAACATATATACCATCTCACATAGTTCCCCATTTTTTTTGTACATGTGGCAAGAACAGCTAAAATCCCAAATATAGTACAATTACCTATAGTCCTCATGGTGTACAATAGATCTCTAATCTTGTCTGTCATAAGTTTCTGCTACTTTGTAACTTCTGACTTGTATCTTCTCATTTCCTTCCCAAATACCCACCCCTGGTAACCACTGTTGGGTTCTCTAGCTCTGTATATTTGATTTTTGTTGTTAGATTTCACATACATGTGAGATTATACAGTAATTTTCTTTGACTTTCTGGATGCATTTCTTTCTGCTCAAATAAACAATATTTTATATTTGATTTTCTTTTTCACATGAGGAGTATCACAGTGCAGATATTCTTTAACACTTCACTTTTTCCCTGAACAATGTATCTTGGAAATCACTCTACTTCATAAAGATTTTTCCTGTCTTAATTTAATGACTATTTTATGTAGATGTGCTATTATTTATTCCACTACCCTTATATGGAAGTGCATATAAGTTGTTTCTAATATTTTGAAATTATAAACAATGCCTTATTGAAAAAGACTGAGAACATTTATTCATTCATGTTAGACGTGGAGCGTCCCTGTGAGCTCCGATAAAGATTGCTGGGTCAAAGGTAAATGTATATGTAGTTTCGTAAAATATTCCAAATTCCGCTCACAAAGTTTAAATCAGTCTGTTTTCCCATCATCAATGTAAAAAGGCCTATTCTCAACCTTTTACTAAGAGAGAATTTTGTTATATAGGTTAAATTTCCCTGTCTAATAGGTGATACCTGCTTTCTGAATGTAGTTTTAATTCATTTTTTCATTGTGAGAGTGACCATTTTTCCTATGTTTAAGGGTTATTTTTATATGTAGTTTTCAATTGGTCTTTTTATTTCTTTTATGTATTTTTCTATCATTTCTATCATTTTTTTCTTTTAAAAGTAATTTTTAATGAATTATGAAAATTTAGTCTTATGTATTCGGAGTATTAGCACCTTTCATATATGTTCTCACAGTTTTCAAGTTTATTTGAAATATTTTATATAAATATACAATAAAGTTGACCTTTTTAACAACAAAAAAAATACAGTTCTTTGAATTTTAGCATATGTATAGACTTCTGTAATCACTGCCGTAATCAAAATATGCAACACTTCTATCAGCCCCAAAGTCTCTCTTCTGTGGTTCCTTTGTAGTCACAAACCTCTCTTTTCTCTAACTTCTGGCAACTACTGATTTGTTCTCTCTGAATACAGTTTCATTTCCAAGAATGTAATATACATGGAGGCTTACGCTTTGTTACAATTTGAAACTGGCTTCTATCACTCAGAGTAATGTATTTGAGATTTACCCACATTATTTATGTATGCTAATAGTTCATTAATTTTTATTACAAATTAGTGTTCTATTATATGGGTGAACCATGGTTTAATTATCCCATCACCCATTGAAGAACATTTTTGTAATTTTCAGGTTTGGGTAATTATGAATAGAGCTGCCATTAACATTTGTGTACATGTGTTTGTGTAAAAATAATCTTCGTTTTCTTAGGGTAAATATATAGGAGTGGAATTGCTGAGAAATACAATCACTGTAAGTGTAACTATTGACGATATTGCCATGTTGTTTTCGAAAGTGGTTATACCAAATTGAATACCCAATACCAATTCATGAAAGGTCCAGTGGAGCTGCATCTTAATCTAATCTGGACAGTATCTCTATTTTAGCCATTCTAATAGATGTGTACTAGTATCCCATTAGGGTTTAATTTATTTTCCTCTTACAATTAGGGATGTTGAACATGTTTCTTATGGTTAATTGCTCTCTGTGTATCCTATTAGGTGAAGGATCTCTTCAAACCTTTAACCTTCTAAAAAAATTGGGTTATTGGTTTTCCTACTACAATGTTTTCAGAGTCCTTCATGTGACTGGATACTTTTTTTTTGGCAAATATTTCCTTCCTTTTTTTGATATTCTCTTATCAATTTTCTTTTATTTCTGTTCAAATATTTGGCATATATTTTATAATCAGTAATGAAGATATTTCAATATTTTATACATCTATATTTTGACTCATAGTTAGCATTTTTTATTTTTTTTTGAGATGGAGTCTTGCTCTGTCGCCCAGGCTGGAGTGCTGTGGTGTGATCTCGACTCACTACAAGCTCTGCCTCCCGGGTTCATGCCATTCTCCTGCCTCAGCCTCCCGTGTAGCCGGGACTACAGGCACCCGCCACCGAGCCTGGCTAATTTTTTGTATTTGTAGTAGAGACGGGGTTTCACCATGTTAGCCAGGATGGTCTCAATCTCCTGACCTCATGATCCGCCCGTCTCGGCCTCCCAAAGTGCTGGGATTACAGGCGTGAGCCACCGCGCCTGGCCTAGAAAGCATTTTCACACGCTCATGATAAAGAAGAATTCATGTATTTTTTCCTAAAATATATATGATTTTTTTTTTTTTGTACATCTAAAACCTTTAACTTTTTGGTCTTTATCCTTGTGTATGGTGTGAGATTTGACTCATTAAGATAGTGAGTAAAATGATGGTAACCAGAGGCTGGGAAGAACAGTAGAGAGGAGGAAGTGGATATGGCTAATGGGTACAAAAATATATTTAGATAGAATTAATTAGATCTAATATTTGATAGCACGGCAGGGTGATTGAACCAAATTTTATGTTTTGTCACTTGATTAACTGATTATCTCAATAGGATTTATTAAAAAGCTTATTATTTTCTAGAAGGTTTGTGATGTCACCCTCAATACATACTAAAGTTTTATATCTTTTTCATGTATTCCTGGACTTCTTATTCTGTTTCCCACGTTTACACATTCATTCATGCATTAATACTCTGCTGTTTTAATTATGCAGGGTATATTTTAATCACTTTTAGTCTTATTCTCCTTAATTTCTTTTTAAAAACTGTGTTTAAGATTATTTCTGCATGTTTATTTTTTCATGAATATTTTAATGTCAACTTCTCTTCTCTATGAAAAGTGTCTTGGTCTTCCAGTTATTGTCATGTTTCTATGTTTCCTTGCATCTCTTGTACTTTTTATTTGGTATTATAAATATTGTGATTGCATATTTGGTACATAAATATTTATTTACATATTTTCCCAGCTTTATTGAAGTATAATTGACCATAAAATCTGTGTGTATATTTAAAGTTTACATTATGTGTCAATATATGTATACATTGTGATGATCATAATCAAGCTAATTAATATATCTAATACTTCATATAGTTATCTTTAACTTTTTTTGGTGGTTGGAATTCTCTTGATAAATTTCAAGTATATAATACATTACTATCAACTATAGTTTCTTTGTTGTACATTAGATTTCCATAACTTACTCCTCTTTTAACTGAAAACAGACTGTTTAGACCAAAATCTCTTTAAAGCCCCCAACCACAAACCCTGGCAACTACCTTTCCCCTTTCTGTTTCTATGAGTTTGATGTCATAGATTTTAACTTTAGATTCCACATACAAGTGAGACCATGCTATCTCTGTCTTTCTGTGTCTGTCTTATTTCATTTAACATAATGCCCTCTATGTTCATCCACATTGTCACAAAAGACAGGATTATCTTTTTTAAAAAGGCTAATATTCCATTATATAGATAACATTTTCTTTATTCATTCATCCTTTGATTGGAATGAAAATAATTAGGTTATTTTTATACCTGGGCTATTGTGAATAATGCTGCAATAAACATAAGAATGCAGATATCTCTTTGAGATACTGATTTCTATTCCTTTGAATATACAACAAAAAGTTAGATTGGTAGATTATATGGTAGTAACAGTTTGAGTTTTTCAAGAAACTTATGCATTGTATTTCATAATGGCTCTAACAATTTATAATCTCACTAACAATGTGAAAGGGTTTATTTTTTACCATGTCCTAGCCAACTTATAATTTGACTTTTTGATATAGCAGGCATCCTAACAGATGTGAAGTGATATCTTATTGTGGTTTTCATTTGCATTTCCCTGATGATTAGTAATGTTGAGCAATTTTCTATATACTGATTTGACATTCGTAGGTCTTATTTGAAAAAAAAATGAGTATTCAGGTCCTTTTTCTATTTTTGTAACTGGGTTATTTGTTATTTGCTATTTGATTTCTATGAATTCCTTATATATTTCAGATATTAATTCCTTATCATATATATTGTTTACTATTTTTTTTTCCCATTCTATATGTGGCCTTTTATTTTGTTTCTTTCTTTGACATACAGAAACTTTTTAGTCTAATGTAGTTTCACTTGTTTATTTTGCTTATATTACCTTGCTTTTGGAATTATATTTATAAAATAATTTCCAAGATCAATCTCAAGGAATTTTTCTTTCACTTTTTTTCTGTAGTTTTATGGTTTCCAGCCTTACATCTAAGTCTTTAATCCATTGATATGTTTTGCCTGTGTTTCCACTTAAATCTTGGTTTACTCAGCATGGTTACCCCCATGCTGTTCTCATGATAGTGAGTGAGTTCTCACAAGATCTGATGGTTTTATAAAGGGCTTTTCCCACTTTTTGCTGGAGACTTCTCCTTGCTGCCACCATGTGAAGGAGGACATGTTTGCTTCCTCTTCTGCCAGGAATGCAAGTTTCCAACATCAAGCAAAATGATGAAAAGGTGAAGGCACACAATATTAAGACACTTTTTGCTGTCTGTCTCTGAGCATCTATTTTCTTATGTATGAAATAAAGTGGTTGGCTAACACTTATTAGTTTGACAACAATGTCAATATTGTACTTTACAAAAAAGTAAAATACTTCCAACTTGAACTGTAGTACAAATGGTGATATTTCTCCTTTCTTCCCTTATTTCTTCTTCCCATGTGTAGGAAAAGACAGCTCCAGGTCATGGAACATCTCACTTAAATTTAAACTTTCAAAATCAAGCATAATGATGGCACATGGCAAGTTCTCAAATGTTGGTCGAATTAATCTATATAAGGCAATCACTAAATTAGGCAATTCAGATATTTCCTACAAAAGAAAACAGGAAAAAATTTCCTCTTTTAATAAAATATTTTCTTGTGTGTGTGTTAATTCAAAGTTGGATGTTAGCTAACAGTTTTGAAACAAGCTAAGATGCAAAAGACATATGTAGTTCTAGCTTATGTCCATTCGTGTGCAGATCTTCCACTACTTTGCATTTTTTTAAGAAGGTGCAAATGCATAACAAATGTCTACATTAAAAAAAAAATCTAAAAAAGATGTGAATTTACTATGCTATGTTATTTGCCTGTAAGTAGACTTAAATGCAAATCTAGCTTTATTGCTAAATAATTTGCTAAAGATGAACCTAATAAAAATAAAATAAATGGTAATAAATAAAATAAGTAAATTAATGAAAACATAAATCATTATAGCCACACTGAGATACTGAAATGATGCATTATATGTCAAGGAAGCAAATTATTTTAAACTTGTATGTGTGTGCATGCAACTGTATTCATATTTCAGGATAATCTAGAAAATGCCTAATCTTATTCTAATTTTATAGGTTCAGATACCAAGGCATCAATATTTAATGTAATAAACTGTAGGGTTATCATATAAAATAACCTAAAATTATTAATTATTCCCCTGTGTCTGTGGCTTGAAGTCCATCTTTCCCTTAGGTGTTTTGAAAATGAATAGAACCACCTTTATTTAATCTTAAATATATAAGATTACATTTTAACATACAAATGAGGTACAAAATGAAGGGTAAATTTGTTGGTTTTATTAATGCAATAAAAAGAAGAAACTACTAAAATAAACTTTTTCTCCTATTTTGTAATTCATACCAATGTCTCTAGTAGTAGTATTGAACTTTTGATAACCCAAGATGGACATGAGCATACAAAATAGGCAAAAAGAAAAAAAGATGCTTAAGTAATAATTATAATTTATTCTCACAACATAACCGGTATCAGAGTTCAAAAATAAATCACATTTTAATTAACTTCTTAAATATTTGTATGCAATTTCAGTACAACTTGATCTTCAAAGACATACTGCATCAGTTTTCTTTAAATTTATTGAAGAGAGGTTTAATAAGTTTACGGTTATTATAAAGCTGGAAGTAATTGTTAATTACTTTTTCTCTCTTGCAACCTTTTAATATCTTCATGAAAATAAATTAGTCCTTTTCTATATGCATGTGTTATCACCAAGCCCAGCAACTTACTGATTACAAGGATAAAACTGAAAGAATAAGAATTAAAACTCCCATTAAAGATTCAATCCTCTTTCCTACCCCCATCTTTCATTTTTTTATTCCTGAATCTTGTACTAGGTGAAATAATTAGGACTTTAAAGGATTTTTTTTTGTAGGTATCTGAATGTTTACAACTAAAGATACTAACTGTACCATATTTAATAGTTATGTGTTTAGCAATATTTTTTTTAAAATTTGCTGTATTTTTAAAAATCATGTCTGAAAAATCATTGTGATTTCATCAAGATTCAAAATGCATTTTTCCTTGCCCTCGTGTTTTCACCAATACCTACTATATTATTTGTTTCTTTGATTGCTATATTTCACTTTCTTTGGGCTAACTTGAAGTGTATGAATACACATTTTCATAGGTTTGTATTTAAACAAAAAATAATCTAAAGATGAAAATCAAGATTTACTTGCTTGAAACCACTGCACATGTTAAATGAGAAATTCCTGGACAAGATTTCCCTCTCCAAATGTGTTGTGGGGTTCCCACAGAAATTTGAGCAAAAAATGTGTACATATGAAATGGCAATTAAGATTCTGGCTGCAGTTTGAAAAATATGATCATTAAAAGGCATGTAAAGCAGCAGATCAGAGAAAGAGGGTAGTTTAAATTATGAAACAGTTTTGAAAATAGTTTTAAATAACTGTTATTCCATTTTTTTTTCAAGAGATATATGGTTAATCCTGTGACAGTTTATAATGCAGCCCAAGTTTTGATTGATTTGATCAGATCTGGGTGAAAGAAGTTTAGGCATTTTGCAACCTCCTCCTTCAAGGTTACCGACCTAATCTTAGAGTTAAGAGTAGATCTTTGCTCAAGGAAAATTATTCACTAACAAACGGTGGACCTAAAAGCTTGTAATAAAGGGAGTGTCCTTTCAAAAGATGGCGATGCAGTCCTGAGTTTCCATGGCATTCATTTTTCTTTATGTGAACCCACAAGAAGAAACTTGAATCAGCTAATTTTTATTTAAAATGTGTTATAGTATCTATGATCTAGAAATATATAATGACAACAGACATCTACAATATTGTGATCTAATAAGAAATACGTATTTGGTTTCTCTCTCTAGTTCCTGGTATAGCACTTCTAAAACTCTTGTAATTTCCTCAACAATATGGGTTCTAGATGCATTTTTTTGTTCTAACATTTGGTCTCTGACTTTGGTTTCTGATACAAAACTCCTCATCTCTTCGAATTTTCTGGGTAATAGGAGATTGTTTTATTTCAATGAGGCTCCTGAATGGAGGCTGATTGTCAGAACAGCCAGTCATGATTACAAGCTGGGAAGTTTTCACTTCAACTGTCTACCCTCATCCTCCAGGAAGAGGAGAAGGGATAGATACTGAGTTAATCATTGATTATGCCTATGTCATGAAGTCTCCATAAAAATTCCTAAAGTAGGGGTTTGAAGGGCTTCAAAGTTGCTGAACAGAGGGCAAAGAAGCTCTCCATCTCATCCCATATACTTTGCCTTTGTACATTTTCATCTGAGTATTCATCTGTATTCTTTATAATGTCCTTTATATTAATCCAGTAAACATAAGTAAATCTTTCCCTGAGTTCTGTGAACCATTCTTGCAACTGATCAAGCTTGAAGAAGGGGTCATGGGAACTCTTGATTTATAGTGGTTGGTTAGAATTCAGGTCATGATCTGGAATTTGCAGCTGGACTGTGGAGTAGGTGGTAGATATATGTGTGTGAAGTCTTAACCCATGAGGCCTGTGCTTAATTCTGCACTAATTAGTATCAGAATTAAGTAAGAAAACCAGTTGGTATCCAAGGAGGAGTGGACACCACTTGGTATAGAAAACCCATACATTTGGTCACAGAAGTGTTCTGTGTTGAGAACAATTGAAGAAGAAAAAGCAGTTTGTTTATCTATATGCAACATCATTTATGGTACTTATTTTATACAGATAGCTTTACATCTTGTATTAGTCCATTCTCACACAGCTATAAAAAACTGCCTGAGATGGAGTAATTTACAAAGGAAAGAGGTTTAATTTGCATAGTACCACATGACTGGGGAGGCCTCAGGAAACTTACAATCATGGCAAAAGGGGAAGCAAACATGTCCTTCTTTACATGGTGGCAGGAAAGAGAAATGCTGAGCAAACGGGGAAAAGCCCCCTATAAAACCATTAGATCTTGTGAGAACTCACACATTATCATGACAATAGCAGCATGGGGGTAACCACCCCATGATTCAATTATCTCCCACTGGATCCTTCCCACAACAGGTGGGGGTTATGGAAACTACAATTCAAGATGAGATTTGGGTAGGGACACAGCCAAACCTTATCACACTTTAACCAAGTCACCCCATTTTATTTTTCAGATTTACAAAGTGCCTCAGCACTCTTATATGCACACATATACATGCTCACACACATATGCACACACACACATTCAAAAATAGATTGGTACTTTTTCCCTCAATGATTCCTTAATTTTTTAGCAACATTAGGAATTATAAGATTCAAGAGATTCTGCTTTTCTTTTCTAGAATTTTTGTATTTATTTAAAGAAAGCTTCCAACACTGCTTGAACTTACTCATGTGCAGAAGTTCCTCCTTTCTCTTTCTGAAAAGCCAGGATCTATTATTTTTCTTCTTCAGTAATTTAATGAAAGAAGAGTTTTCTTGATATTTTTGCCATAAATCCATAATGCTGTCATCTACAGCTACATTTTTACCCTTGTCATATACCATGTCAAAAGTATTGCTGGCCAACTAGATGATTGTGAATAGAAAATATGTGGGTGAGTGGACTCTGTCCCTGAAGCTGATCATATGTGTTTTTAAAACCATGACATCAGTATTGTCTAGCATAGTAGTCATTTGCAGATCACATTGAGCTTGAGAGAAAAAGAAAAGACTGTATTACAGCCTGTGCCATAAATACTCCTCTGCTGCAAGTATTTAGTCCTCTTTCCGCTAGGGAAGGAAATGTAGGGCAAATGATTTGATGTTTACTAAGTACCAGGTGGCAGCTAGGAAATGTGCCAATACTTTCTACAGTTCACAAACTTTTTTTACATATACCCAGAAACCAAATGAAGCAAGATTTTTAATCCTCATTTTACTGTGACCAAAAAAAAAAAAAAAAAAAAAAAAAGCCAAAAAAAAATTTAATTTTTTATTTTATTTTAAAAAAAAAAAAAAAAAAAAAAAAAATAGGCCAAGAGAAATTTAAAATATTTTCTTTTACTTAAATGGGGAGTAAATATTCAATTCAATCACAGAGAATATGTGAGTATGATTATGTGTACAATAAATTGTAATGAATTACTGAGAGTTATCAAATTTGGCATGCCCACTATATTACATGGGGTGGGTCTTTATTAAAAGCAGGTGTCATTCCTGTGATTGTCTCATGTCTTGAGAGATGCTCAACATGAATTACTCCCTAGACAACAAGGGTTTATTCCAGTGGGCTCTTTCAAGGACTCTTAAATGTCACTGTATTTGATTAATTTTACATTTTTATAAGATTTAAAATTATCCAAAGAGTCCAGTAGTACGTTCATCCCTACCTTCAATAACTATAATCTTATTACAATTTTGACAATAATTCTTTTTAACTGCTTCGTTCCAGAAAACTATTTGGTGGTGTGTGTTTGTCAGTTAACTTGCAACACATTTATCTGTGGGAATATATATATATTACGTATTAAAAATGACAATGAAGCATCCTCTTAAGGTCTAATATCCCCAATCTGTATATGCTGTAGTGGGAAGATGTAATCAGTATTATTGTTTGTTAACAGTTTAGTCTTACACATGCAGATGAGTGATGAATAGCAACAATAATTTAGAATTCATTATATATCTTCTATAAAATTTAAGGACAAATTCAGGATGAGCTCCATTTCCAACGATTTTCATTAATGTGGTGTTACTAAGAAACAGAAAGAAATGGCAATGCAGCTGCTTATACACATATTTAGAGCAGAGTAACTATGCATGATTAAAAGTAACCATATACTTTTTAGACAGTAGCCTTAGTTTTATTTAAATTATAACAGATGGACATTATCTAATGGATCAGACAAACAAACAATAAATTATTGTCAGAGTAGAAATATTGGCTGGCATTTTGGTCCTACATGAACTAAAATAAGTCTCTATATTTAACAGATTATTGTAAAATATGTATATGTATATATAGTAAAAAATATATATATATAGTAAAAATATATATATACACACATTTTTTGACAAGGTTACAAAGACAATTCAACAGAAAAAAATTATTTTTAACAATTATGCTGAGAGAAATGGAAATCCACAGGCAAAGAAAGAAATTGGACTCCTACCTAACACCATATACAAAGTTAACTCCAAATGTATTGAAGACTTAAATGTAAGCGCTAAAACTGTAAAATTACTGGAAACAAACAGATGCTGCTGTCTTCCTGACTTTGAGTTAGGCAAGGATTTTATAGACATAATTCCAAAAATCTCAAGTAGTCAAATAAAAAGTAGATAAATTGGACTTTACCACAGTGAATCATTGGTGCCTTAAAGTATCATCAAGAAAGTGAAAAGACAACCCACTGAATGAGAGAAAATAATTTTAAATTTTTATCTATCTAGCAAGAGACTTGTATCTAGAAGATACACAGTTATTTCTATCCAACTGTAAAAGTACAAATGACTCAATCAAAATAGGCAAACTATTTTAATAGCCATTTCTTCAAATATAAATAAAAATTATCAATGTGTCTGAATAGCTGCTTCACATTATTAGTCATTATAGAAGAGCAAATCAAAACCACAATAAAATATCCACTTATATTTACTAAGATAGTTATAGTAACAACAATAATAAGGTCAATACTGTGTTGGTGAGGACCTGGAAAAACTGGATCCCTCATATAATGCTGGTGGCAATTTAAAATAATGTAATTGCTTTGGGGAAACAGTTTGGTATTGGCTGCAAAGTTAAACATAGAGTTACTATATAATTAAGCAATTTCATTGCTAGTTAAAAATACTCAAGATCGTTGAAAACATATGCAAACACAAAAACTTTTACACAAATGCTCACAGCAGCAGCATTCATAATTGTCAAATAAGTGAAAACACAAGAATGCCTATCAGTTGATGAATAAACAAAATGTGCCATATCCACACACTGGAGTGTTATTCAGCTATGAAAAAATATAGTACATGCTAGAACACTAATGAACTTTAAAAACATATGATTAGTGAAAAAAAAACCAGACATAAAATGCTACATATTCTGATTCTATCATATGAAATATCCAGAATAGGCAAATTTATAGAGATGGAAGGTAGATTAATATTTGCCAGGGACTAGAAGGAGGGGAAAATGAAGAATGGCTATTAATATATGTGTACTTCTTTTAGAGGTGATAGAGATATTTTAAAATTAGAGAATAGTGATGGTTGTAAAATTCTGTGAGTCTACTACTGGAATTCTATTTTTTAAAAGAATGAATTTCATGATATATGAATTAAATCTCAATAAAACTAACATAAAAATTATATATATATAATATTATTAAGAAACTGGATTACTATATCAGAAGTTAAGATTATCTTGAGTTTCATGGAACAGATAGTAAATGGTTTGCAGATGGAGTAACTTATGAAGAATTCTTCTAAATTTCATGAATGCAGAATGAATTGGATGTATAAGAAATCAGACTTAAAAATATTTGGAGACTCTTCTATAACGTGCAGTATTGTATCTTCAAATAAAAAGATTGAATTATAAAAATATTTTTAAATATAAATTATTAGAGTATAGTTACTGATTAGACAGTGAATCTAAAGAATAATAAGCAGCCATCTGTGATGTCATGTTTTCAAGCTTATGAAAAGAAAATGGAAATCAGGTAAATTCTGGAAATAAATTTTACTGCCATCTGCCCATAGGTCACAACTAAATGCAACAAGTTTTTATTATTTTCTTTTTTGTGTGAATGGTATGGATTTGTGTATGGACTTTGCAGATAAATTCCACTCTTCCTTGGATAGTCCATTAGCAGCAGCCCATTTTTTTTTCAAGGTTATTTTGTCCCTGGCACTAAACAATTAAAATCATAGCATAAGGCAGTATCTTTTGAGCTTGGAGTGACACTTCATTACTGCATATAGGGAGCAGTTTCTGTAAAAAGAATACATGGTGCAATTAAAAAATAGGAAAATGTTACCGTTACAAAAGCTGTTGCTGCTGACTGAAAGATGAAGTAAAGGAAAATCTGTTGGTCTCTTCGTTGTGACTGGGCAAGTTATTTATGTGACCATACAGTGGAGAAAAACCTGTCAAAACAAAGATACACACAGGACAAATCTTAAGATTCATGGATTTCTATTCAACAAAACACAAAAACGAAGGTAACAGATGGGGTGACAGTCTGGGCTTTGATATTTACAACCTCTACAATACACAAGGGATTAGTGTCAGGAATTTAGGAGGAACTTTTGCAAATCAACTAATAAACACAGAAAACAAAAGGAAATTGAGCAAAGAATATGAATATGATGAGAAAGTAAACTAAACTAGAAAAATTTAGATGTAATTAAAACAATTAGTAAATTTACAGTAACAGAAATTGATATTAATATAATAATGAGATAGAAGACCTTTGATGAAGATCTAGTTGGCAAAAGTTAAAAGAATACCAAATGTTGGGGATCTGGTAAATGACATTAAATCATAGCAGGATTATAAATTGGCTATGTTTTTTAAAATAAAATTTGCAGAACTTGATAAGTTTAAGTAACATGGATGGGCGGGGCTAGGTGGCTCACCTATGTAATCTCAGCACTTTGGGAGGCCAAATTGGACAGATCACTTGAGGTCAGGAGTTCAAGACCAGCCTGACAAACATGATGAAACCCATCTCCACTGAAAACACAAAAATTAGCCAGGTTTGGTGGTGGGTGCCTGTAATCCCTGCTACTCAGGAGACTGAGGCATGAGAATTGCTTGAACCTGAAAGGCAGAGGTTGCAGTGAACTGAGACCACATCACTACACTCCAGCCTGGGCGACAGAGGGAGACTCCATGTCAATAATAATAATAATAATAATAATAATAATAATAATGGCATGTACTAGTGTCCCAGAAATTCATTCCTAGGCATTTACCCCCAGAGAATGTCTCTTCCTGATATATAAGATAACATGGAGATGCTAGTTTTTCATGATGGTAGAAATATGGGGAAATCTAGATATCCATCATCAGGGGATACAATAAGTAGTTTTCTATGTATTTATGCTACAGCAGAAGTTAAAAGTAGCATAGAGCAACTATGATTAATCTTAAACATGGAGTCTACTATTTTACCATTATAGTAGAAACCTTATTATTAATTTTTAAGTTAGAAATACTTGCTTTTTTGTTGTTGTTTCATTCATCTTTCCCTTAAAACACTGAGTGGCTTTATTGTATTTGACGGGCATATGTTTTTATTCCCCCCCTTTTTTTTTTTACTATCATTATGTTTGTGTCTTTGTTTTTATAGTCTCTCTTTAAACAAAATGTAGCAAATTTTAATCAATTTTTCTGTTTTTAATCAATTAATTTTATTACTGTTACACTTGTATGTTACTCAGGGCTTTCCAGAGAAACAGAACCAAGAAAATATATATAAATATAGAAGATGAGATTTACTATGAGAATTAGACATAAATTACAGAAGGTAAAATGTTCAAAGATAGGCCGTCTGTAAGCTAGCCACCCAGGAAAGTCTGTGGTGTAGTTCAGTCAACTCTGAAGGCCTGAGAAACCAGATAAGTTGATGATGTAAGGCCTGGAATCCAGATGCCTGAAAACAAGGAACTCCAAAGGTAGGAGTGTCCAAAGGTAGGAGAAGACAAATGACCCAGCTCCAGGAGGGAGAGAGGTAATTTGCTCTTCCTTTGGCTTTTTGTTCTATGCAATCCTCAATTGATTGCAAAATGCCCCTCCATGTAAATGAAGGAAGATCTCCTTCCTCTAGTCACTCTATTGACTCACGTGAATTTCTTCTGCATGATGCTTCACAAAAACATGCAGAAATATTTTATCAGCTTTCTGAGCATCACTTAAGCCTGTCAAGTTAACATAAAGTTAATTATCACAATTTATATTTATTAATGCACTTTAATTTGTAGTTTCTATTTTACCTGCTCTCTTTTCTACTTTTCTCCCTAAACATTCGACATATTTTCTTTCTTTTTCTTCATTTTAAAAATTGATTGATTTCTTATTTCACTTTTTTCTCTACTCACTTAAAAACTACATACCCTATTTCTGTCAATTGTGTTGTTAAAATTTTTAAATTCATATTTGTTCAGGTCCAAGAATAATCATTATTACCTCCCTCCTCCTAAAAAAAAGATAACAGTCTTAAATGTTTCTGTGGACTATACTTATACTTAGACTATGCTATAGTTTATCATTTTTGATTTTACTTAAAATTTTAAACTTAAGTATGATAGTCTTTTACTGATGTTGATATTTATTCCATATATACTACTCTTCTTTCTTACTATTTATCTTGCATCCCAGGAATATTTTAGGTATTACTTTCCATTTTTCTCCTTTCTGAGGACACAACTTAGAATTTTATTTTTATAAGTTTTTAGCCTTCATAAGTATTAACCACAAATAACAGTTTGTAGTCTATAAAGCGAAACTTGGCAGTTATTTGAGCCCTTTAAAGCTATTCTTTCATTCCATATATATTTATTTTCCTTGAGACAGGATTTCACTCTTGTCTCCCAGGCTGGAGTGCAGTGGTGCGATATCAGCTCACTGCAACCTCCGCCTCCAGAGTTCAAATGATTCTCCTGCCTCAACCTCCTGAGTAGCTGGGATTACAGACACCACCACACCTGGCTAATTTTTGCATTTTTAGTAGAGACAGGGTTTCACCATGTTGGCCAGGCTGGTCTCAAACTCCTGACCTCAGGTGATTTGCCCACCTTGGCCTCCCAAAGTGCTGAGATTACAGGCATGACCCATGGGGCCTGGCCCCCCTTTTATATATTTATTATTAGCATGTGTCCTGTGTGTGAGTAACCTTTTCCCTCATATAATATCTTATTTCTCTTTCGTTGTTTTTAAGATATATTTTGGGGGTACTGCTTTTTGGTACTCTAAATTGCCTGAGTACTGTCTAGTTTGGTACAAAGTTAATTTTATTTATCCCTGTTAGGATTCGTAGAGAAATCAAAATCTAAAGATTCATAGAAGAGAAACTCCAAATGGGCATCACAGTTTATTCAGAGAAAGTACTAAATAATATTTAATAACTATTTAGGATTTTTTAAAAACAGAAAACTAGAAAGAGAAGAAAACTTCCTCAGTCTGATGAAGAGTATTGTACAAAAACCCCCCAAACTACAGCTAATACACTAACCAGGTTTGTTTTGCCCAGTGCACAGTGAACCAATCACTGTGATGATTGGTTTTGCAAAAGAAAAAACGTTCACGAGGCAGCCAAGCAAGGAAGCAGGAGAACAGTTCTTAAATCCACCTCCCTGAAGATAAGGCTTGTGAATATTTATGGATTAGAGAAAATGTGGTATAAGACATGAGGAAAGGTAATTGGCAGTGGGGAAAAGTGAAGTTATCAGTGCTCTGTGCAAGCATAGTTGAGATTTGTGCCATTTCATAGGACACATGTTGATATAATAGCAACATTATCATGATCTGAGTGTGAAGTTTGCAATCCTGTGGCATCAAAATGCCACCATTTAGGCATTAGAACAGGTCGAGTTGAAGGGTCGGTGGTCTCAATCTGTTTGAACTGAACAGAAGCTGCCCCCAAGTTCCTGAAAAACAACTTAAGCAACAGTTATCATGGTGACATATACATGTTATCTATAAAAGAGCCAGTGAAGGCTAAGTTACAGTGTTCAGTGGTGTGGCCTTCAGGTATATGGAAAAAAAAATAGCAAAAATCAAATGACCAAAATCACAGTCAATGGTAAAAGACTACATGACATTCCTCTAAGATAGGGTAAAAAGACAAAGATATCCATGAACATTACTTTTATTAAACACTGTTCTGGAGGTTTAACAAGAGCAATAAGGCAAGGAAATGAAATAGAAGGTATGCATATTGAAAATATTTTTTTTAAAATTGTCTTTCTTCACAAATGACAAGATTATGTACATAGAAAATCATAAGAAACATCACAAAGCAACTTCTAGATCTAAAAAGTGATTTTAGTATTATAATTCACATAAAAATCTATAATATCTCTGTATACTGGCAATAACACTAGGAATTTTAAATTTTAAAATAGCACCATGTACAATAGCATCAAAAATAAAATACTCATCAATAAATTTAACAAAGTATATGAGAGACGTTTTACACTTATTTCTACAAAAATTGTGGAGATCAATTTTTAAAATCCTGCATAAATGAGAAGATCTACCATGTGTTTGGATGGAAAGACATATAATATTATTACAATAAAAAATCCTTCTCCCCAAACTGATTTATAGACTTGATGTCATCCCCTCCAAAATTCCAAGAAGAAAATTTGGAAACATTGAAAAGCTAATTTAAAATTTTATATAAATAGGCAAAATCCCAGAAAAGCCCCCAAATTTTGGCAGGTTTAAAAACAAGGCTGGAGAACTTATAGTACCTGATTTTAAGACTTATTAGAAAAACATGTGGCCGGGTGTGATGGGTCACGCCTGTAATCCCTGCACTTTGGGAGGCCAAGTCGGGTGGATCATGAGGTCAGGAGTTCGAGACCAGCCTGGTCAAATGGTGAAACCCCGTCTCTACTAAAAATACAAAAAAAGTTAGCTGGGCATGGTGCCTCATGCCTGTACTCCCAGTTACTTGGGAGGCTGAGGCAGGAGAATTGCTTGAATCTGGGAGGCAGAGGTTGCAGTGAGCTGAGATTGCACCATTGCACTCCAGTCTGAGCGACAGAGTGAGACTTCATCTCAAATAAATAAATTAATTAATTAAAAGACATACATAGTAATGACAATAGTTCACATAACAATGTATATGTAGAATAGTAGCCTGGAGTAGAGAGGCTAGAGGTAGAATTATACATACACGAACAATTTATGATTGAAAATAATATAAGGTGGTGAAGTAGCTACATATTCATATGCAAAAACATTAAGCTTGACTTTTATCTGATATCATGTACAAAAAATGAAATTTAAATTAATTATAAACCTAAAGTTAAAATGGAACATAGGCATGGACAAGGACTTCATGTCTAAAACACCAAAAGCAACAGCAACAAAAGCCAAAATTGACAAATGGGATCTAATTAAACTAAAGAGCTTCTGCACAGCAAAAGAAACTACCATCAGAGTGAACAGGCAACCTACAGAATGGGAGAAAATTTTTGCAATCTACTCATCTGACAAAGGGCTAATATCCAGAACCTATAAAGAACTCAATCAAATTTACAAGAAAAAACAAACAACTCCATCAAAAAGTGGGCAAAATATATGAACAGACACTTCTCAAAAGAAGACATTCATGCAGCCAACAGACACATGAAAAAATGCTCATCATCACTCGCCATCAGAGAAATGCAAATCAAAACTACAATGAGATACCATCTCACTCCAGTTAGAATGGCAATCATTAAAAAATCAGGAAACAACAGGTGCTGGAGAGGATGTGGAGAAACAGGAACACTTTTACACTGTTGTTGGGACTGTAAACTAGTTCAAGCATTGTGGAAAACAGTGTGGCGATTCCTCAAGGATCTAGAACTAGAAATACCATTTGACCCAGCCATCCCATTACTGCAGATATACCCAAAGGATTATAAGTCATACTGCTATAAAGACACATGCACACGTGTATTTATTGCGGCACTATTCACCATAGCAAAGACTTGGAATCAACCCAAATGTCCATCAGTGACAGATTGGATTAAGAAAATGTGGCACATATACACCATGGAATACTATGCAGTCATAAAAAAGGATGAGTTTGTGTCCTTTGTAGGGACATGGATGCAGCTGGAAACCATCATTCTCAGCAAACTATCGCAAGAACAGGAAACCAAACACTGCATGTTCTCACTCATAGGTGGGAATTGAACAATGAGATCACTTGGACACAGGAAGGTGAGCATCGCACACCGGGTCCTATTATGGGGAGGGGGTAGGGGGGAAGGATAGCATTAGGAGATATGCCTAATGTAAATGACGAGTTAATGGGTGCAGCACAGCAACATGGTACATGTATACATATGTAACAAACTGCACATTGTGCACATGTACCCTAGAACTTAAAGTATAATAAAAACAAAACAAAACAAAACAAAAAAATTCTTGACAACTCTAAAAAAAAAAAAAAAAAGTATGACAAATAAAAGTTTTCCATAAGAAATTTTTGCATCTTTGGAAATAAGCAAATATTTCTTAGTAGGATAGAAAAAGCATAAACTAGAAAAGACAAAAAATTATAAATAGGACTTTATCAACAACAAAACCTTTTGAGACAAGGGTAAGAAAAGCAAAGGCAACCCAAAGACAAGAAGAAAATATTTTTTATGAACATGACCAAGGATTTCTCAATAGAATATACAATCAACCATTAAAACGATAATAAGAAAGGGAAATACATTCAAAATAAGAAATTTTGATTTGATTTTAAAATGACCAAATGATGTTTAACAGATACTTTCAAAAGATATCTTAGATGTTATCAAACACATGAAAAGATGCTCAGCATTTTTCTTCATTAGTCATCAAGGAAATGCAAATTAAAACCATAGCAAGATACCACTGCAAACACACTTGGTAACAGAAAATTAAAACTGTTGACAATATTAAATGCTTAAAAAAATGGGAAGTAATTGGAACTTTCATACATTCCTGGTAGCAATGTACAATATTACATCCCTTTGAAAAACAATTTCACAGTTTTAAATATATGTATTCACATAAACCCAGCAACACCATCTAAGAGAAGTGAAAATATAAAATTTTCTTTATTTCCAAGAACCAGGAACTAAAAACAACCCAAATGTATAACAAAAGGTCAATAAATAGACATATGTGTTTGTGGGTCTCTGTGTGTATGTATGTGTATACACTCACAGTATAGTGCTACTCAACAATAAGGAAGATCAAACCACTCATCTACACAGCATAGATGAATCTCAGTAATACTATTTTGAGTTATGCTGTAAAATAGTTGTCCTCGAATGTTTTGGCACCAGGGAACAGTGTCATGGAAGACAATTTTTCCACAGATGGGACATTAGGAAGATCATTTCTGGATAAAACTGTTTGACCTCAGATCATCAGGCATTAGATTCTCATAAGAAGCACACAACCTTGCATGCACACAGTTCACAATAGGGTTTGCTCCCCTATGAGAATCTAATGCCACTGCTGATCTGACAGGAGGCAGAGCTCAGGTGGTAATGCTTGCTTACCTGCTGGTCACCTCCTGCTGTGTGGCCCAGTGTCACAGGATCCTTAGGGTGTCACTTTGCCAGCCAGAAACCTCTGTGGCCAGTGAAACCTTCTGCCTGAGTATTCCTATTGCCTGCTTGGCTCATTCTGGCCCCCTTGGCCTGGCAGGCTATGCTCAGGTCACACTATCAGCCCAAGTCCCATACCTGTTGAGGGCAAACCAGGCACAAAGTAGAGAGGGGTGTGTGGGCAAGTGAGCATGGGCTCTGGCCACTGTGTCCCGTATGCTGGCTGCTGTGGCAGGACAGGCAGCTCCAGGCATCAGCACAGGCACTGGATCTATATGAAGCTGTAGCTGGACCAGATATACTGCATGAAGCTTCAGTTTTGGGCATCCGCATGTGGACAAGGGGAATGTGATGGCACCCAGAGGCTTGGAGACACCAGTAACCACAGAGCCCCAAAGAGAGTGCCATAGCCCTGGCCCTGAGAGCAACTAGGTCTAGGCTCCCCAAAGGGTTGCAGCTCTTCTCTCCTAGTCACCTGCAATGCAGCAAATGGGAGAGTGTGCTTTAACTGTTTGTGTTACAACTCTTTCAGTCCTGCCATTCAGCAAGTCCCAAGTTCTTGTCCTGCATCCATGAAGAATGAGGTACATGAACAACTGGAGGGTGAGCAAAGCTGAGAGGACTTTCATTGAGTGAACAGCTCTCAGGAGACCCACAGTGGGAAGTTCCTTTCTGCAAGCAGGTCACTTAATGTCTGTATGAGTCTGGCTGAGTCGGTATTTTATGAGCTCAGAATGGAGGAAGTTTGCACTGACTGGTCCCTGGGGAGCCATGGGCAGGCCAGAAATAATACAAGTTTTCACTCTAGGATGTGGACTCCACCTGGAACTGACGGCGAGCCCCGGGGCTTCAGACCATCCCTGGATTAAAGGTGGCTTCACCAGGGACCTACCCCTTTCTGCCCAGGGGTCCGTCTGCCTCCTGCCACCATCAGTCATGTTGTCCATGGTGCCCAGGCTGTTCATGCTTAGGGGTGCCTGCAGGCCTGTGCCAAGCTGCCCTCAGGTCCCCCTCGAACTCCCTGAAATCCAGAGGGAGCTCAGGTGGCGGGGGGCTGCTATGTCAGTGCTGCCTCAAGCACTCACACACCCAGCTAGGTCACAACAGCTCCTGGGCTTGGCCTCAACTTTGCTCTGAAACTGGAGCAAGCACTGGAAGTAGGGAGAGAGGCCTGGTAGTGGGAGCAGACATTTCCAAGCCTGTGGGAGCAGGGGTCTTCCCAGGCCCCTGAGAGTGCAGGGAGGCCCAGGTAGATTTCCCTTAGGTTGTAACCTTTAAGTTTTGCCCAATTTATATAATTTTTCACATTTATATAGGGACACTTCTAAAATGCAGAGAAGGGGTGACTAGTCATTGACAGGAGAAAAAATTAATGGATGTTATAAATGAAGAAAAACATAAAATAATATTTAAAATAATGAGAGACTTTACATTGATCAATGATGATCATGGAGAATGATTAACTCAAAGTTTCTGTAACTAAAAACCAATTAAAATAATTAAGACTTTGGGAGGTCAAGGTGGGTGGATCACGTGAGGTCAGGAATTCGAGAACAGTCTGCCCAACATGATGAAACCCTATCTCTACTAAAAATACAAAAATTTAGCCACGTGTGGTGGCAGGTGCTTGTAATCCCAGCTACTCAGAAGGCTGAGGCAGGAGAATGTCTTGAACCATGGAGGCAGAGGTTGCAGTAACCAAAGATCACACTGCTGCACTCCAGCAGCATGGGCAACAAGACTGAAACTCCATCTCAAAAAAAAAGGATCAAATAAAGTAAAAATTAAGAAATATAGCTCAAAATAAAAGACATGTCCATTGAATGATTGAGGAATACATTGTACTTGTATGTAATGAGTTTAGTGTTTTCTGGACCTCAGTCATTTGATGTGTCACATATACAAACCACACTTAACCCAGATTCACTTATTTATTTATTTATTTTGCAGATATACATCAGTACAGAGCAGTTTATTTGCACCACCATGGCTATATTACTTGCAAAATATTAGTTATTTTAAATTATATTATCATTTCAAGTATTAAATGTGAGTGCCTTTCATCTGCAGTCATCATACTATTCAGAATTGTGCTTGCCCTTTCCTGGCATCCAACTCATTGCAAAGTAAGGCAAACAGTATGGTTAAATTCAGTCTACTAAATCTTTGTAAGAATTGTTTGTCCTAGAGTTATATATTAAGTTTTTGCTGAGATTGGATGAACTGTGGGCACCCGTTGGCACATGGAGAGATATTTGTCTTCTTATCTGCTTTTTGGCCACTCTAAGTGGTTGGGGTTCTGCTTTGATTTACTTGCCTCATTCCTCACATTCCATTTGTATTTGGAAGCATTACTCTAATCTCTCACTGAAACTAAAAGGATGCCTGTCCTTGATAGGCTCCCTACTCCCAGCCACTCTCTTTAGAGGAAGATATTATAATTAATACAATATTTGATAACCGTGTTTCAAAATGGCTGCACCATTTTATATTTCTCCAACAGTTGATGTTGAATTTGGTTTCTCCACATCATCACCAATACTTGTTATTGTCTGTATTATTTTAGCTTCCTGTGAATATGAAAAAGTATCTCCTTGCAGTTTTTAATTTTCATAACGTACATGCTTGTTTATTCTGAATGATCTGAATCCCAAATAAATGATGTTATTTCTGCCTGATTTTGAGGGGAGATAGTTAGCTTTGCAACTGTTTCCTAGATTTCTGCTAATACAATATAACAGTCTCAGTAGAGGGGCTTACCCAAAATATGCTCAACTTTGTCTCTCCCCTTTAGTCTTGATACTTCAAACTACTTGGCTACAATCAGGTCAATCAACCTGCTTAGACTCAACTTCTTTTCTTATCAACCTAATCTCAGATGCTAAAGTCCTTTATAAGCAAGCCTGGTAGAAGTTATATACACATCTGGTTTAACGACAACAAACTGACTTTAAAAAGAAAACATTGATTATAAAAGAAATTAGCTGCTACTGCTAGTCCTAGTGGCTCACGCCTGTAGCCTGAAATCCCAGCACTTTGGGAGACTGAGACGGGCAGATCACCTGAGGTCAGGAGTTTCAGACCAGCCTGGCCAACATGGTGAAACCCTGTCTCTACTAAAAATACAAAAATTAGCTGGGGACATGGTGGCAGACGCCTATAATCACAGCTATTTGGGAGGCTGAGGCAAGAAAATCGCTTGAACCTGGGAGGCAAACTTTGCGGTGAGCCGAGATCTCGCCATTGCACTCCAGCCTGGGCAACAAGAGTAAACAGAACTCCATCCCCCCCGCCAAAAAAAAAAAAAATAGAAATTAGCTGCTAACTTTTCTGGCTTTTAACAAAATAATCCATTCAGATTTTAATGATTTCTGTAGGAAATTATTCACAAAAAATAAATATCAATATATAACTGAAAATATACTCTGACAGAAAGGCTGTATCATGTATAATTAATTGCATTACACAAATTATAATCTTTTATAGATTTTTTAATTAATGTGAATTAAAGTTAATTTAGAGAATCGGAAATAATAGTTTTTATAACTATTGCAGTATATTTAAGGCTACATTTTCTGAATCTTTAAACATTGCAAACTGATTGAGCTAATAGCTGGAGATGCAGAACTACACTGATAGCAGTTTTCCTCCAGAGAGCAGAAGATTGAAGAGAAAATTTAAAAACAAATATATAACATTTAAAAACACTTAAAAACTTTTAATTACACTGATGCAAACACTATGCAGAATTTTGTGACTAGTTATAACTAGACTTCCTCTCATTTGTTTTTCTCTGGAATATTAACCCAATATTCACTGCAGCTCTCTGAAGATAAGTGACTATGAATATGTAATTAGATGATATTGTACATAGACACAATAAATATTTTTGAAATCATGAGGAAAATAAGTAACTCACTAGTATAAAACTGTTGAGGCAAATTGGTGTATAATGTTTTATATCAACATAAAAATTTGTAAGAAGACTTACAAATGAGTCTCTCTTAATTTATAAAATATATTAAATCTAAATAGAAGAAAGATTGCAAATGACTGGTAAAGTTACAATTAGATAGAAGAAATAAGCTCTGGTGTTTTATTGCATAATAGGATGACTGGTGTTAACAAAAATGAATTGTATATTTCAAAATAACTACAAATGTTTGAAATTTAATGTTCTCATCACAAATAACTAATACATGTTTAAGGTGAGGAATATGCTAATTTTGCTAATTTAATCATTATGCAATTTATATATGTATTGGAATATCACATTGCACTTCATAAATATGCACAATTATGTGTCAATTATTAATATTTTTAAAAAGAAAGCAGATCAAACAGATTATGATTGATAAAAGATTCAACAGGCAGAACTTTAAGATTTTCCAGAATTCCCAAACACAGGAAAATTCTGACACTCACTCACCATGCCTATAGGAGCCATCTAACTATAAAGTAGTCTAAAATGTTTAGTCAATGGAATGAGAGTTTGGTGTGATCCAACAGTCTTCGGGTAATTACTGCAGAAGGAAGCTGTTGAGATCCAGAAGGAGGTGAAGTGGAATGGGGGACTGCAATATTTTAGTAAGAGCAGCAGCAGCAGCCAGAGACAGCTGCATGCAGTAAAACAAAAGAGAGAACAGAGAATAGTGATAAGAGATTTAGCAAAACCCAGCCTTTTGTTTTCCTTCCCTGAGTGTTTTCATGGGCTTATGTAATATATTTTCATAGAAGAGGTAGGTAGGACCTAGCAAAGAGAGCTAAGTAATGCCAGCTCATCACCTCTAATATCACCCTACTCTGTCCCCAAATCAGTTTGATTACAACGGTAAAGAGTGAGCACCCAGGCATTAGTAGACTGCACTTCTGGAAGCCAAGCACTGAATGAAAGTTCCATCATCCTGAAGAAACAATAAAGCACCAAGAAACAAAATGAAACAACAAAATGCAAACATGCATTGTGAGGGAAAAAATAAAACAAAACTGCAAACCCTGCGCCAGGTCACCCTACTATGCGGAGATAATGGTATTTTCATATCACCATTTACCCCCCTCCACCGTAGTCGTTTGCCTCCTGCTAATTACACAGGTCTTGCTTCTCTCTTCCCAAATTCATTTGCAGTCAGTTTTCTACTAACACACTCTCTGTCTGACAGAATCCTCAGGATCTGGCCCTTCCACTGTCCACGTGTAGTTGTAGTGAGTTCTTTAGGCTTGCATTTGGATGTAATCTCTGGTTATTAATCCATGGCTGAAACTGCCATTACAGTACAGATTTAGGTCCTAATACTTTATAATTTTATGTTTCCTCAAGGTAGGTCTACATCCTTCTTACCACATCAAAAGCTTTTAAGTTCTAAAATATTTTTTTTAAAGATGATATCCATCTCCATCCCCAGCCATTTCTGTGACGGCAGCAATACAGGACACAGCTATCCAATATAGCCCATCTTTTTCAAACCTAATAAAACTCTTCCACAAATACAGCTCATGCTAATTAAATTAGCAATCTATCATTCAATACTTACCTATTTATGGCTTATTCCATGTTGGGCACCTTTTCAGATACCAGAAATGCTAGATATGTGTGTAATTCTTATAATTAGGGAGTTCAACATTCTAAAAGATGGATAAGCATTATATAAAGAATTACCAAAAATGTTTAAAGAAAAAATAAAGTGATACAGAAAAATACAGGGTATTGAAAAATATAGACAATAAAGCATATTTTCTAAGGAGATAATATTGTTTAATCTAAGTTTTAATTCTTATAACCTATGCTGTAGTGATGTTTTAATTAATTATAAAGGGTGAACAATGGCTTGTCAATCACCATATACTTTAGCAGTACAGAAGGTGAACTGAAGTGATGATGAGTATATGGTAAATTCTATCTGTATGTCATGATAAATGTGTAATACATCACAAAAAAAGAAATGTATTGAAACTGCTGGGTAATCATCAGCTATAACTTTTATTTTGTGTAAACCTAGGTAAAATAGAAGGATTTTTGCTAAAATATTTATTTTAAAAGAAATAAAATTTCCCTATTTGGTATTATCATATTTTGTGCAAAGATTTCTGAGTGGCTTGAAAACACTTTATAAATTCATATCAATTTATTCTTACTTTTATTCTGAAGTTATAGAATTGTAAGCAGCAATTGTCAGCCTACCCCGTGTTGCCATCTAGAGCACCATGGCGTGTAAATGCATATTTGAAACAATTTCGACACTGCACTGCAGCAGCAATTTATTCCAAAGTTGTAGCTTCTAAAATAGAACACATTGGTGGATGCAAATTCCTGGTGACAAATTTTTTTGTTTGTTTGTTTTTGTTTGGGCCTTCTCTAGATACAATTTAGAATGAGTTAGCCAAGTGATTGTCCTGAACATTCTGCACTTCCTCTATAAGTTGCTTGTTCTTTAGATGTTAAAAATACTTTTGAGTATGGTTTGTATATCACAATGGTAAAAAGTAGACTGGTTAATATGAAAAAGACAGCCGTGCTAATAGAGACTGAGATCTCCTAATTTTATATTAAGTCGAACTCCAAGCTTTATATATCTCATTTTTTAAACATGTGGTGAGACACCAGTCTTTTATATATTTTTTTCCCAAGAAAGGTTACATTATTTAAATGTATTGTTTAAGGGGATATTCTAGTTGGTATTTACGCTACTTATTTGTGTGTGTGTGCGCGCGCACATGCTAAATCTACCCAGTAGCTCTTATTTTAAAAATCCTAACCCGGCCTCATGTTGAAAGTATTTCTCCCATTTCTCCTACTAGTTTCACAGTTTCATGCTTTGTATTTTGTGTCTTTAATCCTTTTTGAGTTGATTTCTGTATATTGTGAGAGGTGAGGGTCTAGTCTCATCCTTCTGCATGTGGATATTCAATTTTTTGAGCGCCTTTATGAAAGGGATCATGTTTGCCTAGAGTGCTTTCTTGGCGTCTTTGTCAAAAATCATTTGGCTGTAGGTGCCTGGGTTTATTTCTGGGCTCTTTATTCTGTTTTACTGGTTTATCTTTACTTTTATGCTCTTCTGGCTACTATAGCTTTGTGGTATATTTTGAAGTTAGATAATGCGATTCCTCTAGACTTCCTCTTTTTTTCTCAAGATTGATTTTGGTTTTCAGGATCTTTTGTGGTTTCATATGAATTTCAGGATAGATTTTTTTTCTATTTCTATAAAGAAGGGTCATTGGTGTTTTGACAGTGATTGCATTAAATTTGTAGATCACTTTGGGCAGTATGGCCATTTTAACAACATTAATGATTCCAATTCATGAACATAGAATATCTTTCAATATTTTGTGTCTTCATCAATTTCTTTCATCAGTGTTTTATAGTTTTCAGTGTAGATATCTTTTACTTCCTTGGTTAATTTATTCCTAGCTATCTTATTTTTTTTGGTGGCTATTGTAAGTAAAATTTGGTTTCTTGATTTTTTTAAAGATAGTTCACTACCAGCACATAGAAAACGCAACTGATTTTTGTATAGTTATTTTGTGTCCTGTAGCTTTACCGAATTTGTTATTTAGTATTTACTGCTTTTTTAATAGACAACTGAAATTGCTTCAAAATAAAAACCTTTTGCACAGCAAATGAAACAATTAAGAGTGACAAGACAAACTACAGAATGAGAGAAAATATTTGCAAAGTATACATCTGACAAGAGGTAAATATCCAGGTTGTATAAGCAAATTAACAGCAAAAAAAAAACCAAAAAAACAAACAAACAAAACCAAAAAAAGACACACACACTTAAATAACTTGATTGTGCAACGATAAATACCTTATATTACTCTCAAAAGAAGGACATATAAATATTAACTAGTATATGAAAAAATGCTCAGCATCACTGACCATCATGAAAATGCAAGTAAAAACTACAATGAGATACAGTTCACTCCAGTTAAAATGGCTCCAATAAAAATGAAGTAAACAAGTGTTAGCAAGGATATAGAGAAAAGAGAACAATTGTATTAATAATTGCCGGAATTCAGGGAATTAGCGCCATTATGGAAATCAGTATGGATATTCCTCAAAAAATGAAAAATAGAACTACTGTATGATCCAGCAATCCAACTAGTGGATATATATCCCCTGAAAATTGAATTAGTATTTTGAAGAGATGTCTGCACTGCCATGTTTATTTCAGCACTGTTTATAATAGCCAAGATACAGAGTCAACCTGAATGTTCAACAATCAATGAATGAATAAAGAAAATATGGTGTATATATACACAGTGGAATACCATTTATCCTTTAAAAATGAATTTCTGACATTTGTGATAATATGGATGAACCAGGAGAACATTGTGTTTAGTGTAATAAGACATATTTCCCATGCATGTGGAACCTAAAAAAAAGTTTGTAATACAGATATAGAGAATGGAATCCTGTTTACTAGAGACCGAGGAAGGGAGGAGGGAGAGGAAGATGAAGAGAGATTGGTCAAAGAGTACACAGTTACAATTAGAAGAAATAAATTACAGTGTCCTATTGTGCAGTAGGGTGACAGTAGTCAACAGGAAGTCATTGTAGCTAATGGCTATAAAGTAGGTAATACCTACCTACAAAATAAGTAAAACAGAGGCTTCTAAATGTTCCCACAACAAATAAATGATACATGGATGAAGCGATGGATATGCTAACTACCCTGACTGGATCATTATCTGGCATATACCTGAATCAGAACATCAATTTGTGCCACATAAATATATACAATCATAGTGTATTGACTAGGCAATAAATAATAAATAAAAATTTACCAATAGCACAGTAGTACAAATATACAATGTCTATATACTTCATATACATAAAAACCTGGATTTGTAAACAGAGAACTTACAGAATACAAATAATATATTTGTAGATGTCTTTGTTTCCTCTTATTGTAAGCCAACTTATGAATATATAAGAAAATTATTCAGAATAAGCAAATAAAGGGATATAATAACACTGACTGATAGTGGCATATGGCAAAAGCCCCATTCAATAAATATATGAAGTAATATTATATTTGCTTGTACTTTAACCCAAATAAAATTTGCTATCTTTTTAAAAATAAGCAATGAAAAATTATAGAATAGATGAAAATTGATGCCACAATGATACATTCTTTTATTTGTGGTCATCAATAGATCTATAGTGGCTGAACAAATCTAGAAACTTCATAAAAACTTATATTCTTGTTAAATGTATGAATGCATAAAGGAATTAATTGCGAGAACATGTTTTTTAAGGACCCATAATTAATTACATGATTTCAGGTCTCTTTGTGGTATACTACTGATTATCTATTGATTTCTTGACTTTCTACAAAGACAAGAAAAGAATAATTAGGCCTCAAAATAAAAATAAATAAAAATGATACTCTTAGAAAGGAAGACATCTATTTGATCCTCCAAAATAACTTTAATATCGGTAGTTATGGTTTGAATGTGTCCCCAAAATTCATGTGTGGAAAATAATCCCCAGTGCAACAGTGTTGAGAGGTAGGGCCTTTTGGAAAATGTTTAAATTGTGAAGCTTCCATCTTTATGAAAAGATTAATTGCACAAGTTACAAAGGGGGCTGATGGAAGGAATTTGTCTCCTTTTGCCCTTCCTTCCTTTTTTACATGTGAGGACACAGCATTTCTCTCCTCCAGAGAATGTAGTAACAAGGCACCATCTTGGAAGTACAGATAGGCTCTCATCAGACACCAAACCTGCCAGTGCTTTGATCTTGGACTTCTAGCTTCCAGAGCTGTGAGAAATGAGTTTATGTTCTTTAAAAATTATCCTAGAACATAAAGTATAATAAAAAAATTAAAGATGGATTACATTTAAAAAAATTACCCAGTCCTAGGTGTTTTGTTAGAGTAGCACTAACAGATTGCTAAACAGTTGCTTCCTGAGTAAAGATCTGTTAATATATTCTTGCCATCTTATTTTTACAGAATAGTTTGAAAACTATAGCAAAAGTACTCACAGTGCCATCTATATAATGTAAAATAATAGTTCTATATAGAGGTAACATCAGAACATTCATTTGACTTAATTAGCAATGGTAACCAAATATGTATTTTTACTGAGGACAAATTTTAAACCGTAAAATACAGATATTCTAATTCCACAATTTAATGAGGTTTGACAAATGTAAACACAAGTCACCAACAACCTAATTAAGATGTGGAACATTTCCACCACTCCTGAAACGTCCGTCATGCTCACTCCACTTAGTTCCCATTCACCACAGGAAATCAATATTACAATTTCTGGCACCAGAAATTAGTTCTGAGTTTTGTTCTTAGACAATACAAATGAACGCATACATTATATCCTATTATCTGTCTGATTTCTCTTATTCAATATAATGTTTTTGAGATTCATCGGTGCTTTTGTGTATTTCATGAATTTTCAAAATTTTTAGTAGGATTTCAACATATAAATATAGGAAAAAATTATACATTCTCTTATTGATGTACATTTGATCATTTACAGTTTGGGGTTATTAAAAATGAACATCTTGTGCATATTCCTTTTTAATTATGTTTCTTCTGTTTAAATTGTTTTTAATTGTTTGGTATAGTTTACTTTTTAATTTAGAAATTTAGAAAATTGATTTAAAATTAATTTTCTAGTAGAAACATTTATACCTAACAATTTTCCTTGAAATTCTTTTGCTGCAATCCAAAAATTGTACTGTATTTTTATAATCATTCAATTGAAATTAATTTCCTTGCTACCAGCGTGGCTCAAGCCTGTAATCCCAGCACTTTGGGGAGGCCGGTGACGGGCAGATCACGAGGTCAGGAGATCGAGACCATCCTGGCTAACACGGTGAAACCCCGCCTCTACTAAAAAACACACACACACACACAAAACTAGCCGGCGAGGTGGTGGGCTTCGTAGTCCCAGCTACTCGGGAGGCTGAGGCAGGAGAATGCATGGAACCCGCAGGCGAGCTTGCGAGCCGAGATCCTGGCCAGTGCACCCAGCCTGGGCGACAGGAGCCACCCCGCCTCAAAAAAAAATTCCCTTGTTTACCCAGTTTCCGGGACCATAGTGGTATTCAGATATATATTTAATTTCTGAATATTTAGGTATCTTCTAGATAACTTTTTGTTATTAAATACTAGTTTTCATTTGTTTGATCAGTAAAGATATATGTTGTAACATAGCAATTGTTTTTTGAAATGTATCGAGCCGTATTTTATAGTTTTTTTGTTGAAAAGTCTGTGTTCACCTTAAGGAGTGTGTATTTTGATGTTGTTGGGTGATGTCTTCTAAAAATATTAATTAGATTATTTGATTTTAGTGTTAAAATGACCTAAAATATCTCCATTGACTGTTCTTGTTCTATATGGCCATCGACTATATGCATATTTTTTCTGTTAAAATGTTACTGTAATTTGAAACTATGAATGTAGATATGTCTCTTTTCATTTTTTCTATAAATTTTTGCTGTATATTTGTAAATCTGTATCAGTTTCATTCCTGATATTGGGACTTTGTATTCTCTTTTTCTTTTACCTAATTATTTTTCTGGATGTTCACAACGATCTTCTAAAAGAACCAGCTATGTTGCTATTAATTTTCTCTATTTTAAAACATATTTCACAGATTTTTGTTCTAATCTTTATTTTTTCATTTCTTCCACTTTGAGTTTCATCTGATGTTTCTTTTTTAAGGTAGGAGCCAAAGGTACTAATTTGAAATATTTCTTTCTTTTTAATATACACACAGTGTTGCATTTTCCAGTGTAACTATTGCTTTAGTTGGAAATCACAATTTTTAAATTTGTAAAGGAAATTTCATTTAATTATTTTCTATTTTTTGTTTGAATTATTCTCTCACACATGAGCTATTTGGAAGTCTTACTAATTTCCAAATATTTGTCATTTTCTAGATATTTTGTATTACTGATTTTTAAGTTAACTCAATTTTAGAGCATATTATGTATGAATTACTTAAATTCTTATAAATTTTTTATATTCCAGAAAAATATAGTAACTTGGAAAATGTTCTATATGCTCTTGAAAAGAATATATATTGTGCTATTGATGGATAAAGTGCCCTATAAATGTAAAATAAATGAAATTATTTGTTTTATTCAAGTTTTCTATAATCTTACTGATAATCTGTCAATTATTTCTATCAATTGTTGAAAGTGTGATGCCAGTATCTCTGACTCAAATTGTGAATTTGTCCATTTCTCTTTACAGACTTGTCAGATTTGTCTATATGTAGATTGGTATATGGGAGCTCTACTATGATATGCAAAACTGTTTCACATCCTTCTGTCATCTTGACAAACTGATCCATTTGTCATTAAAAATTATTTTATTTCTTCCTGATAATATTGTTTGCTATGAAAAGATATTAATATAGTCAATGCTGCTCTCATTATATTACCATTAGGATATTATATCTTTGTATATAACATATGTAACCTTTTCTTTATCCATTCATCCATTTATGGACACTTACATTGATTCTATATCTTTACTTTTGTGAATAGTGCTGCAATAAACATACCAGTGTAGGTATTTTTTTTTAATATAATGATTTATTTTATGTGTACACTTGTATTTGCAGTGAAGAAATTCATATGTGTACACTTGTATTTGCAGTGAAGAAATATAAGGCAGGAATTTCTTCACTGCAGACATAAGGCAGCATATAGTTAGGTCTTGATCTTATATACAATCTGATAATCACTGCTTTCAGCTGACATAGAAAATTTATACTTTTAAAAATTTATAGATGTGGATATCTGCCCTTCTATATTCATGGCAGCATTATTCACAATAGCGAATAAATGGAAAAAACCTAAGTGTCCATTGAGATAAAGACATTGTTTTACATATATATATATGTGTGTGCGTGTGTATATATATATATACTTATTAATAATTTCTCATTTCTCACACCCCTGCCACTCTTTCACATTGCCAAGGCTCTAATGTCTATTGTTATACTCCATGCCCATGTCCATGTGTACATATTATTAACTCCCATTTATAACTAAAAACATGCAGTATTTGGTTTTCCTTTTCTGAATTGTTTCACTTAAGATATTTCCTTTTCTGAATTATTTCACTTAAGCCTCTGGTTCCAGCCATGTTGCTGCAAAAGAAATTACTTCATTCCTTTTATGTCAGAGTAGTATTCTCCAGGCAGGTGTGTGTGTGTGTGTGTGTGTGATATATATATATATATAATATATATGAATAATATATATAATATATATGAATATATTATTATTCATATATATTATATATATGAATGGATATAGAAAATGTGTGTATATATGTATATATGTGGATACATATGTATGTGTGTATATATGGATGAATGGATAAAGAAATGTGGTATATATATATAGCTTTATATATTTGGTATATATATAGATATAAATATATATACCAATAGATACAGATGTATATCTAGATATATAGATACAAATAAATATACATCACTTATTCTTTATCCATTCATCCATTTATAGACACTTAGATTGATTCCATATCTTTACTTTCATGAATAGTGCTGCAATAAACATACCAGTGTAGGTATTTTTTTAATATAATGATTTATTATCCTTTGGCTAGATACTCAGGAGGGGAGAATGCAAATCAAATGGTAGATGTATTTTTAGTTTTCTAAGAAATCTTCATACTGTTTCCCATAAAAGCTGTATTAATTTACATTCCCCCCCAACAATGTGTAGGCATTACCTTTTTCCACATCCTTGCCAACATTTGTAAGTTTTGATATTTAATAATAGCTATTTTGACTGGTGTAAGATGATATCTTATTGTTTTAATTTTGATTTCTCTGATTAGTAAAGTTGAGCATTTTCTGATTTGCTTCTTAGCCCTGTGTCTTCTTTCTAAAATGTTTATGTTCTTTGCACAAATTTTAATGAATTATTATTCTGTTGTTGAGTTCCTTATAGAATCTGGACATTAGTCCTTTATCATATGAATAATTTGCAAATATTTTCTGTCATTCTGCAGGTTTCTATTCACTCTTTTATTGTTTTTGCAGCCAGAAGATTTTTAGTTTCATTAAGTCCATTTGTTTATTTTTGTTTCTGTTGCATTAGCTTTTGAAGTCTTAGTCATAAATTCCTGTCCTAGGCCAATGTCCAGGAGAGATTTTCATCTAGGGCTTGTATAGTTTAAGGTCTTGCATTAAGTATTTAATTAACCTTGAGCTAATTTTTGTATACAGTGAAAGATGTGGTCCAATTTAATTTTTCTGCATGTAAAAATGAAAATTTTCCAGCACCATTTATTTAAGAGGTTTATTTTTTTCCAGTGTATGTTTTTGTCTGACTTTGTCAAAGATTACTTGGTATGTGGATGTAGGTATGGCTTTATTTTTTGGCTCTTCATTCTTTTCCACTGATTTATATGTGTATTTTTATACTAGATCATGTTGCTTTGTTTACTGTAACTTTGCAATATAATTTAAAATCAAGTACTGTGAAACTTCTAGTTTTGTTCTTTTTGTTTATGATATCTTTGACTGTTCGAGCTCTTGTTTGTTTGTTTCCATATGAAATTTATGATTTTTTCCCTGAAAAACAGAATTGGTATTTTGACAGAAATTACATTAAATTTGTAGATTGCTTTTGGGAGTATGATTATTTTAACAATTTAGATTCTTCCAATTAATGAGCCTGAGATGCTTTTCAGTTTGGGTCATCTACAATTTCTTTCATCAGTGTTTTGTAGTTCTCTTTGTATACATCTTTTAACTCCTCAGTTAAATATATTCTTTCTTTTATAACTATTGTAAATGGGATTGACCTCTTGATTTGGTATGCAGTTTGATTGTTATTGGTCTGAAGAAATTATACAGACCTCTGTATGTTGATTTTGTATTCTGAACTGCTACTGAATTCATTTGTCAAATTTAGAAGTCTTTTGGTAGAGTCTTTAAGATTTTCTAGCTACAAGATTATATTGTCAGTAAACAAGTAATTTAACTTCCTTTTTTCCTATTTGGATACCTTTTATTTCTTTCTCTGGCCTGATTGCTCTGGCTAGGACCTCCAATGCAATGTTGAATAGGAGTGGTGAAAGTGAGCATCCTTGTCTTCTTCCAGTTCTTAGGGGAAATATTTTCAATTTCTTCTCTGTATAGTATGATGTTGGCTGTGGGCTATTGTATATGGCTTTTATTATTTTGAGACATATTCCTTCTATATCTAGTTTTTCAAAGGGCTTTAAATCATGAATGAAGGTTGAATTTTATCAAATTTTTGCATCCATTGAGATAATCAGATTGCTTTTGCTTTTAATTCTGTTTATGTGGTGAATTACATTTGACTGGCATAGAATGAATAATCCTTTTTTATGTGGAATAAAACCCACTTGATCATGACATACTACTGTTTTGATGTGCTATCGGGTTTGGTTTGCTATTTTTTTGTTTTTTGAGGGTTTTTAAATCTGTGTTCATCAGGGAGGTTGATCTGTAGTTGTCTTTCTCATTGTGTGTCCTTGCTTGGATTTCTATTAGGATGATTCTGGCTTCAAAGTATGAGATGGGAAGAATTATGTTCTCAGAGTTTTTGGAACAATTTCCACAGGATTGGTGTCAGTTCTCTGTACATTTTGTAGAATTTGGTTGTGAATTTACCTGATTTTGTTTTGTATTTGTTGTCATTGTTGCTGAATTTTATTACTGATTCAATCTCGTATTTGGTATTAGTCTCTTTAGCATTTTTATTTCTTCCAGATTTAATCTTGAAAGGTTGTATGTTTACTGAACTTACCCATTTCCTCTAGATTTTCTAGTTTGTGAGCACAGTTTTTCATAGTAGTCACTGATGATCTTTTGTGATTCTATGGTATCAGTTTTCATGTTTCTTTTCTCATTTCTAGATTTTGTACCTGTGTGTTTTTAAAATGTCTCTTCTTTTTTTAGATAGTCTAGCAGACTATCAATTTTGGTTATCTTTTCATATAACCAACTATTAACTTTGTTGATCCTTTGTATATTTTTCTCAATTTCATTTAGGTCTGATCTGACCTTTGTAATTTATTTTATTCTGCTAGCTTTGTGTTTGGTTGTTTCTTGTTTTTCTTATTCTTTGAGGAGTGTCATCAGGTTATTAATTCATGATCTGTATTTCTTTTGATCTAGACATTTAGTGCTATACACTTCCCTCTTAGCACTGCTTTTGTTGTATCTAAGGTTTTGCTATGCTGTATCTCCATTTTTATTTGTTTCAAAATATTTTTAAGTTTTCACCTTAGTTTTGTCATTGACTCAAAAATTATTCAGGAGCATGTTGTTTACTTTCCATTAATTTGTGTTGTTTTAAGATTTCCTCTTAGAATTAATTTCTAATTTTATTTCACTATGCTCTGATGAGACAGTTTATATAACTTATATTTTTAAAAAATTATCAAGTTGTGTTTTATGGCCCAACATATGTTGTATCTTCGAGAATGTTCCATGCACTGATGAGAGGAGTGTATATTCAGTAGTTGCTGGGTAGTGTGATTTGTAAATGTCTGCTAGGTCCATTTGGTTTAAAGTCTGATTTAAGTCCAGTATTTCTTTGTTAGTTTTCTGCCTTATCAGTCTAATGATGTCAGTAGGATGTTGAAATCCCCTGTTATTATTATATACCTGTCTCTCTCTTTTCTCAGATCTAGCAATATTTGTTTTATCAACCTGGATGCTCCAGTGTTTGGTGCATATACATTTAGAATTGTTATATCCTCTCGTTGGATTGATCCCTTCAGGACTATATCATAACCTTCTTTGTCATTTTTTACTGTTGTTGATTTAAAGTCTATTTTATTAAGTATAGCTATTCCTACTCCCTTTTCTATTTCCTATGATTAGAATACATTTAAGGAACCTGTAAAAAAAAAATTCCAGTTGTAACTAAGGCCCCCCTAATTAGTTAACTTTAAGTCAATCAAAGGTAAATAATCCAGAATGGGCATGGCTTAATCAGATAGGTCCTTTAGTAGATAATCTGGGGATCAGAAAGACACTTTCCTGCTGACTTTTAAGAATAAAGCTGCCATGAGTTTTATAGTTGAAAGGAAATAAATTCTGCCAACAGTCATGTGAGTTTGGAAGAGGATCTTTGGATTTAGATGAGAACACAATCCTAACTGACATGTTGATTGTAGTCTTGTGAGGCCCTATCCAGATAGCCCAGCTAAAACATGTCTGTACTTCTAACACCAGGCAACTGTAAAATAATAGATATAAATTGTTGAAAGCTACTGAGCATATGGTATATTGTTATGCAGCAAGAAAAAAATAATATATTAGATTATAACTCTGTTTTGATATTCACTGGTTTATGTTGAGGTTTAAAGTATGCATGTTTTCTTTCTTTCTTTTTTCTTTTTTTTCTTTTTTTGAGATAGAGTTTCACTTTTGTCATCTGGGCTGGAGTGCAATGGTGCGATCTTGGCCCACTGTAATCTCCGCCTCCCAAGTTCAAGCGATTCTCCTGCCTCAGCCTCCTGAGTGGGATTACAAGAGCCTGCCACCAAGCCCAGCTAATTTTTTTAGATTTAGTAGAGATGGAGTTTCACCATGTTGGCCAGGCTGGTCTCGAACTCCTGACCTCAGGTGATCCACCCGCCTCAGTCTCCCAAAGTACTGGGATTACAGTCATGAGCCACCACACCCAGTCGCAAGTTTTCCTATCACAGACTATTATCAACTCATATAATTTCATATATAGTGAAAGTCATAGTTTTCAGACTTCTTTCCTCTGTTTTTTGAGCTATTGTTGCCACAGATTTTATTTTTACATAATTCTACAACAATACAGTTTTCTTACTTTTCCTTTAGACAACCATTAATGCTTTCAGAAATCTTTGTGCTTACATACAGAGTTACTGCTCTGTTTCTGGTGTTTGAGTTTTATTTTTTTTTAACCCTATATCCATCTGATATCATGTTACTTCTGCTTGTAAGACTTATTTTAGGATTCCCTCCTTGTAGTGTAATTCTGCTGGTGATTATTCTTTTCACACTTTCATGTCAGAAAAAAAGTATTTTTTCTTCATTTTTGAAATATATTATTCTGGGTAAGGAATGATAGCCACAGAGGTTATTTATTTGCCTTTTACTATTTCAAATAAAATTCTCAGCTGTATTTTTGCTTATATTATTTCTAACAAGTGATCAGTTCTAATCCTTGTCTTTATTCTCTGTATATAGTATGTGTTTTTCCTCTGTGGTCATTTATGAATTTCTAATATTTACTGTTTTTGAGTTTATTGTCATGTGACTTGGTGTATTTTTCTGTATGTTTCTTGTGCTTTGGGCTTGTTGAGCTGCTTCAGTATGAATTTAGATGTTTTAATCTAACTTGATAAATTGTAGCTGTACTTCCTCAATTTTTAATGTGTTCACCTTCATCCTCTCTTTTTTCCTTCAGGTATTACAATGGCATCTGAAGTTATCTTCTAGGTCACTAACGCTTTATTCATTTGTAAATGTTCCTTTTTTATCCATGTTATGTTGGATATTGCTTTTACTTTGTTATTAAGTTCACTGATCTTCCCTTCTGCAATGTCTAATCTGTTATTAATTTCATGCAGTGTATTTTCTTATTTCAGTTACTGGGAGTTTCTTTTACTAGAAGTTCAGTTTGGATCTTTTATATCTTTCTTGTTTCCACTCTACCTGTCCATTCTTTTTTCTATTCTCTTGACTCTATGGGATATAGTTATAATAAATCTTTAAATGTCCTTTTTTAATAATCCTACAATTTACTACACCTGTGGGAAGTTGTAATTGATTTATTATATTATTATTTTAGGTCATATTTTAATGTTTTTTTGAACGACTGGCAATTTTTTATTTAATTCCTAATATTGTAACTTTTATCTTTGGGGTAGTGGATATTGTTGCATTCCTATACATGTGTAGAAACATGCTAACGTGATTCATATTTTTCTCTATAAAATAAAAATAATCTCTTTTTTAAGGATAATTAAATAGGAGTATAATCTATTTGAGAGACTTAATCACCTTCAAGTTGTTTCCAAAATTGCCTGTTGCTTTACAAAGGCAGTACCTTAACTTCTTGTAATTAATTGTTTTGGGTCTTTAAAATTTATTTTAAATAACTTAGATTACCTTGAAAATAGATACATTACTTGTGTTTAACAACAATGTAAAGTAAGATCCATGGGATGGGAATTACACAAAATAACAAAAAAAAAATTACTCAACATTTAAAATTTTTCACACTTAAAAACTTTGTTCTATGCATTATCAAGTACAATTTCATAGTACTCATTTTTGAATGAGTTTTAGTTTACCAGCCAAACAGCTTTCAATTGCACATCAGAGAAATGCAACTAAAAGTGGCTTTAATAAGAAGGAAGTTAGGTCAAGCTTATAATTATCTTTTTAAAGATAAAGTTGGATAAAACAAAATATTTGCTAATGCAAGTGGCAAGTGGCAGATAAAATAGTTTGCTGATGACATCACTGAGTTCATAAAATGTCCTTGAGCCACAATAAGAAGACTGTCATGTGTTCTAAAGAAAAATAATGGGTCAAATTTGATTGTTTATATCAATGGTTCGGAGAATTAAATTATTATTTTTCTTTGCTATAATATATAACAGGTAACACACTCATTAGGAGTATATGAAATAGTGTTTAAAATATTTTTGAATGAATGAATGAGCTTGATTTGATATTATCTTACTCTTCTACTTAAAGAAAGAAAGATACCAAAAGTTGAAGTGAGAATGTGCCAATGTATAAATTGTTTATACACACTCATTATTAATCATTGGGTTACAGATTATTTGCTTCATTTCAATGATTCACTACTCTGGAACAAGAAACATTGATCTAATTAACATTTTAACATATTGAGTAACAAGGGTTGAAAACTCATACTATATATAGTGAATTTAGAAGACTATATAAAATTTTACATGCATAAATCAGGGTTTGTTATTTAGACAACTCAGTTATGGTATCTTAAAAATGATAAAAATTTCTTTCGGAGGCCGAGGTGGGAGGATCACGAGGTTAGGAGATTTAGATCATCCTGGCTAACATGGTGAAACCCCGTCTCTACTAAAAACACAAAAAAATTAGCCGGGCGTGGTGGCAGGCACCTGTAGTCCCAGCTACAGGTTGACTGAGCCGAGATTGGGCCACTGCACTCCAGCCTGGGCGACAGAGCAAGACTCCGTCTCAAAAAAAAAAAAAAAAAAAAAAAAAAAAAATAATAAAAATTTTTACAGTTTTGCAGTGAGATAATTTTTTTTTTTTAATTTATTTATTATTATTATACTTTAAGTTGTAGGGTACATGTGCATAACATGCAGGTTTGTTACATATGTATACTTGTGCCATGTTGGTCTATCTTGAAACCAATTTTCTACAAAGTAAACAAATAACTATGAGTGTGCATCAACCTAAAGTACGCATGTCTACCTTGATGAGTAATTTAGCTAACTTATATATAATATATTAATTATATATTATATATAATATATAATTAATATATTATATATAATATATAATATATATATATAATATATAATCACATATATAAGCACAAAAAGAAACAAATTTAGGCTAGGAACAGTGGCTCATGCCTTTAATCCCAGGATTTTTGAAGCCTGAGGTGGGAGGATTTATTGAGCTCAGGATTTCAATACCAGCCTGAGTAACACAGCAAGACCCTGTCTCTACAAAATTAAAAAAAAAAGAAAAAAAATTAGCTGGGGCAGTGGCATGTGCCTGTAGTCCCATCTACTCAGGAGGCTGAGGTGGGAGGAACACTTGAGCATGGGAGGTGTAGGCTGCAGTGAACAGTGATTGTGCCACTGCAGTGCAGCCTGGGCGACAGAATGAGATCCTGTCTCAAAAATAAATAAATAAATAAATAAATAAATAAATAAATAAATAATATGATATAAATAAGTAAATAAATAAATTTAAAGACAAATTAAAAATATTTTTACTTCTAGTTAATCAGAAAAATAATCCAATGTACTTATAATTTCCCATAAATAACTTTTGGTAGAATATGTGCTTTTCATCTGTACTATTGTCACTGTATGTTTTTGTGAATACATTTTTCTAATAAGACAAACAACCATCCCTCCAATCTAATGCTTTTAAGAGAAATAGAAAATGATATATCAGGGCTGGGTGTGGTGGCTAATGACTGTAATCCCAGCATTTTGGGAGGCTGAGGCGGGCGGATAACTTGAGGTCAGGGGTTCGAGACCAGCCTGGCCAACGTGGCAAAACCTCGTCTCTACTAAAAATACAAAAATTAACTGGGCGTGTTGTTGGACACCTGTAATCCAAGCTAATTGGGAGGCTGAGGTAGGAGAATAGCTTAAACCTGAGAGGCAAAGGTTGCAGTGAGCAGAGATTGAACTACTGCGCTCCAGCTGGGTGACAGAACAAGACTCTGTCTCAAAAAAAAAAAAAAAAAGAAAAAGAAAAAGAAAGAGAAAAGAGAAAAGGATATATCAAACATACGGAGTGAGGGATGTTTGTATAAACAAAAGGCTGGTCAGGGTGGATTTTTTAATAGCCTTAGAAAAGAGTAATCAAAATAATATTCTGTAGCTTTGAACATTAACTTTATTGTATTTACAGGTAATATTAATATTGCAATTCAAGTTATATTTCCTTCTGTGCCTACAGTTGATTTATATCTTTATGTTGATTATACTGTTATTTCTGCAGATATCATACACAGTGGTATGTTTTAAAGACAATAATATATCCATTACAAATTTAGTAAATACAATGTAAATAGTCATGTATTAAAATAATCAGAGTGATTGTGATGAATGCACAATAATGAGCAGGTTGAAGCAGATATTTGGGATAATTGTTGAAAACATCAGACTCAAATTGTCCAAGAATATGCATATACATGTGCAGGCATATTTTGCACATTCATTTTATATAATGAAACAAGATATGTATGTGTATTCAAGAATTTAGAGAAACTCAAATTTGAACATAAGAAAGCACTACAAAAGTTAGTGAAATATAAAAAATTAAATTGATGAGTTTAAGCAAAGGTTTAGAGATTTTTGGGAATAAAGGTATACTTTGTTAGTCATAATGAAAATACCTTACTTTCCTGAAAAAACATTTGAAGTTGTTAAATATCTCATATTTTTTCATTCTGAATAATTCAATATATTCTATTAAAAAGATGTCAAAACAATAACTTGAAAACAACTAAATTATTATTTATATATTATATAATCTCATGAAATAGTGGCACAATATTATATTTATTAATTTTTTATTGGACAAATGTATCAGGTACTCTCCTAAGCTTAGGAATGAGACTGGATACAACAGGAATCAACAAATTTCTGCTCTCATGGACTTGACTTTCAAAAGAGAAAGACAAATGTATAAACAAAAAGCCCACCTAATATGAGGTAATTAAAACTACTGTAACAAATTTGGAATATACATTCTGAATTTGTAGTATGTAAGTCACTGTGAAACAATACTATATGCTCCTGCACTAATATTAAGTTAAAAAGTAAAACAATCTAGAATGTCTGAGGTTACAATTATTGAAGATGCTATACGATATTGAATTTTGAGTGAGTCAAATGTTTTAATGTTTGTTAACGTTACTTTCAATAAGTTCCTCAAATTCACAATTGAAAGTTGAAAACACTTAGAAATCGATATAAACGTTGAGATTCTAAATAGCATAGTAAGTTAATGAACATCTTATTTAATTGTTATTGTGGGTGTTGTGACATTAGTAATAAAGTCAAGTGTCTTTACATTATCCAGTTGAGTGTGTTAATTAGCAATTTGAGGGGCTAGCCTTCTGGGGACACTGCTCTTTAGTATGTCATGATAGTCTTTTAATTAAAACTGATAGATAACCTCTATTACTTTTTAAATCACAGCGTATGGTTTTTGCTGATAGCAACACAATGACGTCATCAAATGAAATGCCTTGATGAGCTGTAAGAAGTGATAGCACTTTATGGCTTGTTACGGCTTCTGAAACACATTTAAAGAGTGTGTTCAGGTAGCTGCTTTGTGAGGACAACAGAGAGACATTGTCATTACAGTCCTGCCTACTAGCTTCTCACTCTGAACATACTTGCTGCAAATACTGGGGTCATGGATGAAGTCAAAAGCCATGCTTCTGGTTTTGGGATGGCTTTAAAGAAGATGAAATAACTTACATGGAAATTTGCTCTGTGTGTTTCCTCAACAAAGAAAATTGAATCTTCTAAGACACTGTATGAGGGCTGAAAAAATGAAAATTAAAGACAAAAAGTCTGCAGCTAAAGTAAGACAAACACAACTTAGAATTATGAGTCGAAAGTTAGTAAATATATTGTAGTTCTTTTTCAAAGAGCTCAACTGAGATAATAGTTCTTTAGTGATGTGTAAATAATAACAGCACCTATGATTTTTAAAGGCTGTCATTTGAGATGGTCAAAATATAAGACGAGAATGCTGATTAAAGCATACCACAAATAGCAAGCTTTTCAAATCGTAAATTCAGGATACAATTTTAAGTAGAGGTTTATATGTTCCAAGTGGTCTATTGGTGAGCCTGGGCAAAGCATTCTTGGGAATTGAGTCTAGGGCACGTCTGACTTGTTATAAATTTTATATGTTTCAGCCCTACTGGGGTTCAAAAGTGAGAAATTTGTTTGCATTCTGTTGCAATACCAATTGTATTAACAGATGTTTAAAGATGAATGTTCCAAACTAAAGGCATTTGTTTGATATTTTCAGCATCATTTTTTCTTTCCACATATGTCAAAACAATTCTGAACAGCATGCTTTCCAAACTGCTAGTAATTTCTTTAGAGATATAACTTCAGAAGCAAAAGTAATTAACTAAGCAAATAAAGTTTGTATAAAATTAGAACCTATTCAAGCAGAACAAAATTTTTTGTTAAAAAGCTAGTAAAGAGGGAACACAGATAACTAGCTTAAATTTCCACAGATATTAATGTTCTTTGTACATTATTATGGACTATACATTCTTTTATGAAAAAGTTTTACTTTTAATTTTTGTTGGTACATAGTACGCATAACCTATGAATTAGTATTGAGGTCTTAGTAGTAGCCACAAGCTGACCTGTTTCTGTGGTAGAAAGGAACTGTTCACCTTTTGTATCACTTGTATGATTTTTAAATTTACGTTATTAAAAATAAGGAAATAGGCTTGAGTGTCAGTGTGCCATACCTACAGGGTCAATGCCGATATTACTTGTTCTCCAAGACATAAGACTTTCCTCTGTTTTCCCAAAGGGAAACCATAGACTATCAATGAGCTGAGCACAGAGAATAGCACCAGAGTTCTCTGAACCATCATTACATATACCTACAAGTGGAAACGAGCTGTGTGGATCATTCTCTCCACACCCAAAACAGGAGATGCAGGTCTTGTGAGGCTGTTGAGTTCACATCCTAAAGCTTTTAGAACATTACCCAGGGTGTAGAATCCTCTCCTTTATGAATAAGCTTAGTTATAATTATTGACAATTACCCAGTGAAGAAGTCGTCTGAAACATGTAGTCAGCAGTTTCTTACTCATCAATTTAAGACTCCAGCTACCTGTGGGAATCTTGAGGGCAAGGCTTGAAGAGAAACAGCTTCCTGGCAAAGGAAACAGGCTAAAACTGATCTTTGAATTGTCTAAATACCACACTTGCACGCAAAGGAGCTTTGAATTGCACTTTCACTAACGATATGATTCCATATAGATAGTCATTTTGAAAGATCTATAGCAAATTACATCCTCAAAATTAAATATAATTATTTAAAAATAAAGAGCATTTCTGCATTCATTAATTATTTAAATATACTTTGTGTTGCAATAATCCATGGTAGCCAAATGTAGGATGGAGGTCCTAATGTTTTGAGATAGGGAAGCTGACCTATAGTGGAATGATTGTACCAAACAGTACACAGGAAAAACTATTTTGATCCAAAATATATATTACATAAGCAGAATCAAATATAGTATACTAGAACAAGTAGAGACTGAGTGATTACATATTATCTTCCTAATCATTCTAGGGAACGTAAATGTGATAAAGGCAATGATGTAACTCTACTTGAATAATAGAGATGGAGAGAGCATAAAGATATTCACAATATCATTGATACTTTTAAATAGAAAAATTTTGCCTCGTGATGTAAAAGCTAAAAGTCTATGAAAAAGCATTTATAATAGGTTTATGTGATGACTTGAACTTGTGATAATTGATAAATTTCATTCACTACTCTGTAAATATCATCTTTCTCTAATTCATTTTCCCCTTTTAGCATAAATAATGTTCTTTTAAAATAATCCTTGTTTTGTGTTGTCACAAATTGGTGTGATTTATAGAAAAAATGCAAAAAGAGGAGCTAACAATTTGGCACTCAAACTTTATATTTTGATGTCTATTTGTATTTGAAGTTAGAATGCACTGAATATTATTTTTAAATTATAATCTTCAATGTATTAAACATTTTATTCTGTTCCAAAGTTTTCAGTTTGCTACAACACTACATATTAGTACTGAACTTTTAAGAAATATTACAAAAATGATGACTAATTACAGTCAATAATAGTTATATTTATAAAATGAGGACAAGTTGCATAATTTATCTCAGATCTGATTATTACAAACCACAAGATTTTTTAATTCTTATTTTGTACTATTAATCAAATTCTACATGTGCTATTAGTCATCTTTGATAGTTTGGCCAAAATTTTCTTTGGTATTCAATATTACTTATCTAAAGCAAGTACTGCTACATTTATCCTCATATTCCACATTGCAGACTATGTTCCTGTTCCACACCTGTAAAGTAAAATGAGTAGCTATTTCTGTTGCTAAAGATAATTTAT